>NC_086128.1:70595955-70890551 GCF_963921235.1 Mobula hypostoma | reverse complement strand
CGGGTGAGAGAGAGAGAGACAGTGTGAGTGTCCCTCTCCGGGTGAGAGAGAGAGAGAGAGACGGTGTGAGTTTCCCTGTCCGGGTGAGAGAGAGAGAGAGACAGTGTGAGTGTCCCTGTCCGTGTGAGAGAGAGAGAGAGAGACAGTGTGAGTGTCCCTGTCCGGGTGAGAGAGAGAGAGAGACAGTGTGAGTGTCCCTGTCCGGGTGAGAGAGAGAGAGACAGTGTGAGTGTCCCTGTCCGGGTGAGAGAGAGAGAGAGACAGTGTGAGTGTCCCTGTCCGGGTGAGAGAGAGAGAGAGAGAGAGAGAGACAGTGTGAGTGTCCCTGTCCGGGTGAGAGAGAGAGAGAGAGACAGTGTGAGTGTCCCTGTACGGGTGAGAGAGAGAGAGAGAGAGACAGTGTGAGTGTCCCTGTCCGGGTGAGAGAGAGAGAGAGACAGTGTGAGTGTCCCTGTCCGGGTGAGAGAGAGAGAGACAGTGTGAGTGTCCCTGTCCGGGTGAGAGAGAGAGAGAGAGACAGTGTGAGTGTCCCTGTCCGGGTGAGAGAGAGAGAGAGAGAGACAGTGTGAGTGTCCCTGTCCGGGTGAGAGAGAGAGAGAGAGACAGTGTGAGTGTCCCTGTCCGGGTGAGAGAGAGAGAGACAGTGTGAGTGTCCCTGTCCGGGTGAGAGAGAGACAGAGAGAGACAGTGTGAGTGTCCCTGTCCGGGTGAGAGAGAGAGAGAGAGAGACAGTGTGAGTGTCCCTATCCGGGTGAGAGAGAGAGAGACAGTGTGAGTGTCCCTGTCCGGGTCAGAGAGAGAGAGACAGTGTGAGTGTCCCTGTCCGGGTCAGAGAGAGAGAGACAGTGTGAGTGTCCCTGTCCGGGTCAGAGAGAGAGAGAGAGAGTGTGAGTGTCCCTGTCCGGGTGAGAGAGAGAGAGAGAGACAGTGTGAGTGTCCCTGTCCGGGTGAGAGAGAGAGAGAGACAGTGTGAGTGTCCCTGTCCGGGTGAGAGAGAGAGAGAGAGAGACAGTGTGAGTGTCCCTGTCCGGGTGAGAGAGAGAGAGAGAGACAGTGTGAGTGTCCCTGTCCGGGTGAGAGAGAGAGAGAGACTGTGTGAGTGTCCCTGTCCGGGTGAGACAGAGAGAGAGACAGTGTGAGTGTCCCTGTCCGGGTGAGAGAGAGAGAGACAGTGTGAGTGTCCCTGTCCGGGTGAGAGAGAGAGAGACAGTGTGAGTGTCCCTGTCCGGGTGAGAGAGAGAGAGAGAGACAGTGTGAGTGTCCCTGTCCGGGAGAGAGAGAGAGAGAGAGACAGTGTGAGTGTCCCTGTCCGGGTGAGAGAGAGAGAGAGAGACAGTGTGAGTGTCCCTGTCCGGGTGAGAGAGAGAGAGAGAGACAGTGTGAGTGTCCCTGTCCGGGTGAGAGAGAGAGAGAGACAGTGTGAGTGTCCCTGTCCGGGTGAGAGAGAGAGAGAGAGAGACTGTGTGAGTGTCCCTGTCCGGGGGAGAGAGAGAGAGACACTGTGAGTGTCGCTGTCCGGGTGAGAGAGAGTGAGAGAGACAGTCTGAGTGTCCCTGTCCGGGTGAGAGAGAGAGAGAGAGAGACAGTGTGAGTGTCCCTGTCCGGGTGAGAGAGAGAGACAGTGTGAGTGTCCCTGTCCGGGTGAGAGAGAGAGAGACAGTGTGAGTGTCCCTGTCCGGGTGAGAGAGAGAGAGAGAGAGAGAGAGACAGTGTGAGTGTCCCTGTCCGGGTGAGAGAGAGAGAGAGAGAGACAGTGTGAGTGTCCCTGTCCGGGTGAGAGAGAGAGAGAGACAGTGTGAGTGTCCCTGTCCGGGTGAGAGAGAGAGAGAGAGAGACAGTGTGAGTGTCCCTGTCCGGGTGAGAGAGAGAGAGACAGTGTGAGTGTCCCTGTCCGGGTGAGAGAGAGAGAGAGAGAGACAGTGTGAGTGTCCCTGTCCGGGTGAGAGAGAGAGAGAGAGACAGTGTGAGTGTCCCTGTCCGGGTGAGAGAGAGAGAGAGAGACAGTGTGAGTGTCCCTGTCCGGGTGAGAGAGAGAGAGACAGTGTGAGTGTCCCTGTCCGGGTGAGAGAGAGAGAGAGAGACAGTGTGAGTGTCCCTGTCAGGGTGAGAGAGAGAGAGAGAGACAGTGTGAGTGTCCCTGTCCGGATGAGAGAGAGAGAGACAGTGTGAGTGTCCCTGTCCGGGTGAGAGAGAGAGAGAGACAGTGTGAGTGTCCCTGTCCGGGTGAGAGAGAGAGAGAGAGACAGTGTGAGTGTCCCTGTCCGGGTGAGAGAGAGAGAGAGAGACAGTGTGAGTGTCCCTGTCTGGGTGAGAGAGAGAGAGAGACAGTGTGAGTGTCCCTGTCCGGTTGAGAGAGAGAGAGACAGTGTGAGTGTCCCTGTCCGGGTGAGAGAGAGAGAGAGAGACAGTGTGAGTGTCCCTGTCCGGGTGAGAGAGAGAGAGAGACAGTGTGAGTGTCCCTGTCCGGGTGAGAGAGAGCGAGAGAGAGACAGTGTGAGTGTCCCTGTCCGGGTGAGAGAGAGAGAGACAGTGTGAGTGTCCCTGTCCGGGTGAGAGAGAGAGAGAGACAGTGTGAGTGTCCCTGTCCGGGTGAGAGAGAGAGAGAGACAGTGTGAGTGTCCCTGTCCGTGTGAGAGAGAGAGAGAGAGACAGTGTGAGTGTCCCTGTCCGGGTGAGAGAGAGAGAGAGACAGTGTGAGTGTCCCTGTCCGGGTGAGAGAGAGAGAGACAGTGTGAGTGTCCCTGTCCGGGTGAGAGAGAGAGAGACAGTGTGAGTGTCCCTGTCCGGGTGAGAGAGAGAGAGAGAGAGAGAGACAGTGTGAGTGTCCCTGTCCGGGTGAGAGAGAGAGAGAGAGAGAGACAGTGTGAGTGTCCCTGTCCGGGTGAGAGAGAGAGAGAGAGAGACAGTGTGAGTGTCCCTGTCCGGGTGAGAGAGAGAGAGAGAGAGACAGTGTGAGTGTCCCTGTCCGGGTGAGAGAGAGAGAGACAGTGTGAGTGTCCCTGTCCGGGTGAGAGAGAGAGAGAGAGACAGTGTGAGTGTCCCTGTCCGGGTGAGAGAGAGAGAGAGACAGTGTGAGTGTCCCTGTCCGGGTGAGAGAGAGAGAGACAGTGTGAGTGTCCCTGTCCGGGTGAGAGAGAGACAGAGAGAGACAGTGTGAGTGTCCCTGTCCGGGTGAGAGAGAGAGAGAGAGAGACAGTGTGAGTGTCCCTGTCCGGGTGAGAGAGAGAGAGAGAGACAGTGTGAGTGTCCCTGTCCGGGTCAGAGAGAGAGAGACAGTGTGAGTGTCCCTGTCCGGGTCAGAGAGAGAGAGACAGTGTGAGTGTCCCTGTCCGGGTGAGAGAGAGAGAGAGACAGTGTGAGTGTCCCTGTCCGGGTGAGAGAGAGAGAGAGACAGTGTGAGTGTCCCTGTCCGGGTGAGAGAGAGAGAGAGAGACAGTGTGAGTGTCCCTGTCCGGGTGAGAGAGAGAGAGAGAGACAGTGTGAGTGTCCCTGTCCGGGTGGAGAGAGAGAGAGAGAGACCTGTGTGAGAGAGAGCATGTGAGTGTCCCTGTCCGGGTGAGAGAGAGAGAGAGACAGTGTGAGTGTCCCTGTCCGGGTGAGAGAGAGAGAGACAGTGTGAGTGTCCCTGTCCGGGTGAGAGAGAGAGAGACAGTGTGAGTGTCCCTGTCCGGGTGAGAGAGAGAGAGACAGTGTGAGTGTCCCTGTCCGGGTGAGAGAGAGAGAGAGAGACAGTGTGAGTGTCCCTGTCCGGGGAGAGAGAGAGAGAGAGACAGTGTGAGTGTCCCTGTCCGGGTGAGAGAGAGAGAGAGAGACAGTGTGAGTGTCCCTGTCCGGGTGAGAGAGAGAGAGAGAGACAGTGTGAGTGTCCCTGTCCGGGTGAGAGAGAGAGAGACAGTGTGAGTGTCCCTGTCCGGGTGAGAGAGAGAGAGAGACAGTGTGAGTGTCCCTGTCCGGGTGAGAGAGAGAGAGAGACAGTGTGAGTGTCCCTGTCCGGGTGAGAGAGAGTGAGAGAGACAGTGTGAGTGTCCCTGTCCGGGTGAGAGAGAGAGAGAGAGAGACAGTGTGAGTGTCCCTGTCCGGGTGAGAGAGAGAGAGAGACAGTGTGAGTGTCCCTGTCCGGGTGAGAGAGAGAGAGACAGTGTGAGTGTCCCTGTCCGGGTGAGAGAGAGAGAGAGAGAGACAGTGTGAGTGTCCCTGTCCGGGTGAGAGAGAGAGAGAGAGAGAGAGTGTGAGTGTCCCTGTCCGGGTGAGAGAGAGAGAGAGAGACAGTGTGAGTGTCCCTGTCCGGGTGAAAGAGAGAGACAGTGTGAGTGTCCCTGTCCGGGTGAGAGAGAGAGAGACAGTGTGAGTGTCCCTGTCTGGGTGAGAGAGAGAGAGAGACAGTGTGAGTGTCCCTGTCAGGGTGAGAGAGAGAGAGAGAGAGACAGTGTGAGTGTCCCTGTCCGGGTGAGAGAGAGAGAGACAGTGTGAGTGTCCCTGTCCGGGTCAGAGAGAGAGAGAGAGTGTGAGTGTCCCTGTCCGGGTGAGAGAGAGAGAGAGACAGTGTGAGTGTCCCTGTCCGGGTGAGAGAGAGAGAGAGACAGTGTGAGTGTCCCTGTCCGGGTGAGAGAGAGAGAGAGAGACAGTGTGAGTGTCCCTGTCCGGGTGAGAGAGAGAGAGAGAGACAGTGTGAGTGTCCCTGTCCGGGTGAGAGAGAGAGAGAGACAGTGTGAGTGTCCCTGTCCGGGTGAGACAGAGAGAGAGACAGTGTGAGTGTCCCTGTCCGGGTGAGAGAGAGAGAGACAGTGTGAGTGTCCCTGTCCGGGTGAGAGAGAGAGAGAGAGACAGTGTGAGTGTCCCTGTCCGGGTGAGAGAGAGAGAGAGAGACAGTGTGAGTGTCCCTGTCCGGGAGAGAGAGAGAGAGAGAGACAGTGTGAGTGTCCCTGTCCGGGTGAGAGAGAGAGAGAGAGACAGTGTGAGTGTCCCTGTCCGGGTGAGAGAGAGAGAGAGAGACAGTGTGAGTGTCCCTGTCCGGGTGAGAGAGAGAGAGAGAGACAGTGTGAGTGTCCCTGTCCGGGTGAGAGAGAGAGAGAGAGAGACTGTGTGAGTGTCGCTGTCCGGGTGAGAGAGAGTGAGAGAGACAGTGTGAGTGTCCCTGTCCGGGTGAGAGAGAGAGAGAGAGAGACAGTGTGAGTGTCCCTGTCCGGGTGAGAGAGAGAGACAGTGTGAGTGTCCCTGTCCGGGTGAGAGAGAGAGAGACAGTGTGAGTGTCCCTGTCCGGGTGAGAGAGAGAGAGAGAGAGACAGTGTGAGTTTCCCTGTCCGGGTGAGAGAGAGAGAGAGAGAGAGAGAGAGTGTGAGTGTCCCTGTCCGGGTGAGAGAGAGAGAGAGAGACAGTGTGAGTGTCCCTGTCCGGGTGAAAGAGAGAGACAGTGTGAGTGTCCCTGTCCGGGTGAGAGAGAGAGAGACAGTGTGAGTGTCCCTGTCCGGGTGAGAGAGAGAGAGAGACAGTGTGAGTGTCCCTGTCAGGGTGAGAGAGAGAGAGAGAGACAGTGTGAGTGTCCCTGTCCGGGTGAGAGAGAGAGAGAGACAGTGTGAGTGTCCCTGTCCGCGTGAGAGAGAGAGAGAGACAGTGTGAGTGTCCCTGTCCGGGTGAGAGAGAGAGAGAGAGACAGTGTGAGTGTCCCTGTCTGGGTGAGAGAGAGAGAGAGAGACAGTGTGAGTGTCCCTGTCCGGGTGAGAGAGAGAGAGAGAGAGACAGTGTGAGTGTCCCTGTCCGGGTGAGAGAGAGAGAGAGAGACAGTGTGAGTGTCCCTGTCCGGGTGAGAGAGAGAGAGAGACAGTGTGAGTGTCCCTGTCCGGGTGAGAGAGAGAGAGAGACAGTGTGAGTGTCCCTGTCCGGGTCAGAGAGAGAGAGAGAGAGAGACAGTGTGAGTGTCCCTGTCCGGGTGAGAGAGAGAGAGAGACAGTGTGAGTGTCCCTGTCCGGGTGAGAGAGAGCGAGAGAGAGACAGTGTGAGTGTCCCTGTCCGGGTGAGAGAGAGAGAGACAGTGTGAGTGTCCCTCTCCGGGTGAGAGAGAGAGAGAGAGACGGTGTGAGTGTCCCTGTCCGGGTGAGAGAGAGAGAGAGACAGTGTGAGTGTCCCTGTCCGGGTGAGAGAGAGAGAGAGAGACAGTGTGAGTGTCCCTGTCCGGGTGAGAGAGAGAGAGAGACAGTGTGAGTGTCCCTGTCCGGGTGAGAGAGAGAGAGACAGTGTGAGTGTCCCTGTCCGGGTGAGAGAGAGAGAGACAGTGTGAGTGTCCCTGTCCGGGTGAGAGAGAGAGAGAGAGAGAGAGAGAGACAGTGTGAGTGTCCCTGTCCGGGTGAGAGAGCGAGAGAGAGAGAGACAGTGTGAGTGTCCCTGTACGGGTGAGAGACAGAGAGAGAGAGAGAGAGACAGTGTGAGTGTCCCTGTCCGGGTGAGAGAGAGAGAGAGACAGTGTGAGTGTCCCTGTCCGGGTGAGAGAGAGAGAGACAGTGTGAGTGTCCCTGTCCGGGTGAGAGAGAGAGAGAGAGACAGTGTGAGTGTCCCTGTCCGGGTGAGAGAGAGAGAGAGAGACAGTGTGAGTGTCCCTGTCCGGGTGAGAGAGAGAGAGACAGTGTGAGTGTCCCTGTCCGGGTGAGAGAGAGAGAGACAGTGTGAGTGTCCCTGTCCGGGTGAGAGAGAGAGAGAGAGAGACAGTGTGAGTGTCCCTGTCCGGGTGAGAGAGAGAGAGAGAGAGACAGTGTGAGTGTCCCTATCCGGGTGAGAGAGAGAGAGAGAGAGACAGTGTGAGTGTCCCTGTCCGGGTCAGAGAGAGAGAGACAGTGTGAGTGTCCCTGTCCGGGTCAGAGAGAGAGAGACAGTGTGAGTGTCCCTGTCCGGGTCAGAGAGAGAGAGAGAGTGTGAGTGTCCCTGTCCGGGTGAGAGAGAGAGAGAGAGACAGTGTGAGTGTCCCTGTCCGGGTGAGAGAGAGAGAGAGAGACAGTGTGAGTGTCCCTGTCCGGGTGAGAGAGAGAGAGAGAGACAGTGTGAGTGTCCCTGTCCGGGTGAGAGAGAGAGAGAGAGACAGTGTGAGTGTCCCTGTCCGGGTGAGAGAGAGAGAGAGACTGTGTGAGTGTCCCTGTCCGGGTGAGAGAGAGAGATAGTGTGAGTGTCCCTGTCCGGGTGAGAGAGAGAGAGACAGTGTGAGTGTCCCTGTCCGGGTGAGAGAGAGAGAGACAGTGTGAGTGTCCCTGTCCGGGTGAGAGAGAGAGAGAGAGACAGTGTGAGTGTCCCTGTCCGGGAGAGAGAGAGAGAGAGAGACAGTGTGAGTGTCCCTGTCCGGGTGAGAGAGAGAGAGAGAGACAGTGTGAGTGTCCCTGTCCGGGTGAGAGAGAGAGAGAGAGACAGTGTGAGTGTCCCTGTCCGGGTGAGAGAGAGAGAGAGAGACAGTGTGAGTGTCCCTGTCCGGGTGAGAGAGAGAGAGAGAGACTGTGTGAGTGTCCCTGTCCGGGTGAGAGAGAGAGAGAGAGACACTGTGAGTGTCGCTGTCCGGGTGAGAGAGAGTGAGAGAGACAGTCTGAGTGTCCCTGTCCGGGTGAGAGAGAGAGAGAGAGAGACAGTGTGAGTGTCCCTGTCCGGGTGAGAGAGAGAGACAGTGTGAGTGTCCCTGTCCGGGTGAGAGAGAGAGAGACAGTGTGAGTGTCCCTGTCCGGGTGAGAGAGAGAGAGAGAGAGAGAGAGAGAGACAGTGTGAGTGTCCCTGTCCGGGTGAGAGACAGAGAGAGACAGTGTGAGTGTCCCTGTCCGGGTGAGAGAGAGAGAGAGAGAGACAGTGTGAGTGTCCCTGTCCGGGTGAGAGAGAGAGAGACAGTGTGAGTGTCCCTGTCCGGGTGAGAGAGAGAGAGAGAGAGAGACAGTGTGAGTGTCCCTGTCCGGGTGAGAGAGAGAGAGAGAGAGTGTGAGTGTCCCTGTCCGGGTGAGAGAGAGAGAGAGAGACAGTGTGAGTGTCCCTGTCCGGGTGAGAGAGAGAGAGAGACAGTGTGAGTGTCCCTGTCCGGGTGAGAGAGAGAGAGAGAGACAGTGTGAGTGTCCCTGTCAGGGTGAGAGAGAGAGAGAGAGACAGTGTGAGTGTCCCTGTCCGGATGAGAGAGAGAGAGACAGTGTGAGTGTCCCTGTCCGGGTGAGAGAGAGAGAGAGACAGTGTGAGTGTCCCTGTCCGGGTGAGAGAGAGAGAGAGAGACAGTGTGAGTGTCCCTGTCCGGGTGAGAGAGAGAGAGAGAGAGACAGTGTGAGTGTCCCTGTCCGGGTGAGAGAGAGAGAGAGAGACAGTGTGAGTGTCCCTGTCCGGGTGAGAGAGAGAGAGAGACAGTGTGAGTGTCCCTGTCCGGGTGAGAGAGAGAGAGAGAGACAGTGTGAGTGTCCCTGTCCGGGTGAGAGAGAGAGAGAGAGACAGTGTGAGTGTCCCTGTCCGGGTGAGAGAGAGAGAGAGACAGTGTGAGTGTCCCTGTCCGGGTGAGAGAGAGAGAGAGAGACAGTGTGAGTGTCCCTGTCCGGGGGAGAGAGAGAGAGACACTGTGAGTGTCCCTGTCCGGGTGAGAGAGAGAGAGAGAGACAGTGTGAGTGTCCCTGTCCGGGTGAGAGAGAGAGAGAGAGAGACAGTGTGAGTGTCCCTGTCCGGGTGAGAGAGAGAGACAGTGTGAGTGTCCCTGTCCGGGTGAGAGAGAGAGAGACAGTGTGAGTGTCCCTGTCCGGGTGAGAGAGAGAGAGAGAGAGACAGTGTGAGTGTCCCTGTCCGGGTGAGAGAGAGAGAAAGAGAGACAGTGTGAGTGTCCCTGTCCGGGTGAGAGACAGAGAGAGACAGTGTGAGTGTCCCTGTCCGGGTGAGAGAGAGAGAGAGAGAGACAGTGTGAGTGTCCCTGTCCGGGTGAGAGAGAGAGAGACAGTGTGAGTGTCCCTGTCCGGGTGAGAGAGAGAGAGAGAGAGACAGTGTGAGTGTCCCTGTCCGGGTGAGAGAGAGAGAGAGAGACAGTGTGAGTGTCCCTGTCCGGGTGAGAGAGAGAGAGAGAGACAGTGTGAGTGTCCCTGTCCGGGTGAGAGAGAGAGAGAGAGACAGTGTGAGTGTCCCTGTCCGGGTGAGAGAGAGAGAGAGACAGTGTGAGTGTCCCTGTCAGGGTGAGAGAGAGAGAGAGAGACAGTGTGAGTGTCCCTGTCCGGGTGAGAGAGAGAGAGACAGTGTGAGTGTCCCTGTCCGGGTGAGAGAGAGAGAGAGACAGTGTGAGTGTCCCTGTCCGGGTGAGAGAGAGAGAGAGAGAGACAGTGTGAGTGTCCCTGTCCGGGTGAGAGAGAGAGAGAGAGACAGTGTGAGTGTCCCTGTCCGGGTGAGAGAGAGAGAGACAGTGTGAGTGTCCCTGTCCGGGTGAGAGAGAGAGAGACAGTGTGAGTGTCCCTGTCCGGGTGAGAGAGAGAGGGACAGTGTGAGTGTCCCTGTCCGGGTGAGAGAGAGAGAGAGAGAGAGAGACAGTGTGAGTGTCCCTGTCCGGGTGAGAGAGAGAGAGAGACAGTGTGAGTGTCCCTGTCCGGGTGAGAGAGAGAGAGAGAGACAGTGTGAGTGTCCCTGTCCGGGTGAGAGAGAGAGAGAGAGACAGTGTGAGTGTCCCTGTCCGGGTGAGAGAGAGAGAGAGACAGTGTGAGTGTCCCTGTCCGGGTGAGAGAGAGAGACAGTGTGAGTGTCCCTGTCCGGGTGAGAGAGAGAGTGAGAGAGACAGTGTGAGTGTCCCTGTCCGGGTGAGAGAGAGAGAGAGAGAGACAGTGTGAGTGTCCCTGTCCGGGTGAGAGAGAGAGAGACAGTGTGAGTGTCCCTGTCCGGGTGAGAGAGAGAGAGACAGTGTGAGTGTCCCTGTCCGGGTGAGAGAGAGAGAGAGAGACACAGTGTGAGTGTCCCTGTCCGGGTGAGAGAGAGAGAGAGACAGTGTGAGTGTCCCTGTCCGGGTGAGAGAGAGAGAGAGAGAGAGACAGTGTGAGTGTCCCTGTCCGGGTGAGAGAGAGAGAGAGAGAGACAGTGTGAGTGTCCCTGTCCGGGTGAGAGAGAGAGAGACAGTGTGAGTGTCCCTGTCCGGGTGAGAGAGAGAGAGAGAGACAGTGTGAGTGTCCCTGTCCGGGTGAGAGAGAGAGAGAGAGAGAGACAGTGTGAGTGTCCCTGTCCGGGTGAGAGAGAGAGAGAGAGAGACAGTGTGAGTGTCCCTGTCCGGGTGAGAGAGAGAGAGAGACAGTGTGAGTGTCCCTGTCCGGGTGAGAGAGAGAGAGAGACAGTGTGAGTGTCCCTGTCCGGGTGAGAGAGAGAGAGAGAGACAGTGTGAGTGTCCCTGTCCGGGTGAGAGAGAGAGAGAGAGAGACAGTGTGAGTGTCCCTGTCCGGGTGAGAGAGAGAGAGACAGTGTGAGTGTCCCTGTCCGGGTGAGAGAGAGAGAGAGAGACAGTGTGAGTGTCCCTGTCCGGGTGAGAGAGAGAGAGAGACAGTGTGAGTGTCCCTGTCCAGGTGAGAGAGAGAGAGAGAGAGAGAGACAGTGTGAGTGTCCCTGTCCGGGTGAGAGAGAGAGAGAGAGACAGTGTGAGTGTCCCTGTCCGGGTGAGAGAGAGAGAGAGACAGTGTGAGTGTCCCTGTCCGGGTGAGAGAGAGAGAGACAGTGTGAGTGTCCCTGTCCGGGTGAGAGAGAGAGAGAGACAGTGTGAGTGTCCCTGTCCGGGTGAGAGAGAGAGACAGTGTGAGTGTCCCTGTCCGGGTGAGAGAGAGAGAGAGAGACAGTGTGAGTGTCCCTGTCCGGGTGAGAGAGAGAGAGAGAGACAGTGTGAGTGTCCCTGTCCGGGTGAGAGAGAGAGAGACAGTGTGAGTGTCCCTGTCCGGGTGAGAGAGAGAGACAGTGTGAGTGTCCCTGTCCGGGTGAGAGAGAGAGAGAGACACAGTGTGAGTGTCCCTGTCCGGGTGAGAGAGAGAGAGAGTGTGAGTGTCCCTGTCCGGGTGAGAGACAGAGAGAGAGAGAGACAGTGTGAGTGTCCCTATCCGTGTGAGAGAGAGAGAGAGAGAGACAGTGTGAGTGTCCCTGTCCGGGTGAGAGAGAGAGAGACAGTGTGAGTGTCCCTGTCCGGGTGAGAGAGAGAGAGAGAGACAGTGTGAGTGTCCCTGTCCGGGTGAGAGAGAGAGAGAGAGACAGTGTGAGTGTCCCTGTCCGGGTGAGAGAGAGAGAGAGAGACAGTGTGAGTGTCCCTGTCCGGGTGAGAGAGAGAGAGACAGTGTGAGTGTCCCTGTCCGGGTGAGAGAGAGAGAGAGAGACAGTGTGAGTGTCCCTGTCCGGGTGAGAGAGAGAGAGAGAGAGACAGTGTGAGTGTCCCTGTCCGGGTGAGAGAGAGAGAGAGAGACAGTGTGAGTGTCCCTGTCCGGGTGAGAGAGAGAGAGAGAGACAGTGTGAGTGTCCCTGTCCGGGTGAGAGAGAGAGAGACAGTGTGAGTGTCCCTGTCCGGGTGAGAGAGAGAGAGAGAGACAGTGTGAGTGTCCCTGTCCGGGTGAGAGAGAGAGAGAGACAGTGTGAGTGTCCCTGTCCGGGTGAGAGAGAGAGAGACAGTGTGAGTGTCCCTGTCCGGGTGAGAGAGAGAGAGAGAGAGAGAGAGACAGTGTGAGTGTCCCTGTCCGGGTGAGAGAGAGAGAGAGAGACAGTGTGAGTGTCCCTGTCCGGGTGAGAGAGAGAGAGAGACAGTGTGAGTGTCCCTGTCCGGGTGAGAGAGAGAGAGAGAGACAGTGTGAGTGTCCCTGTCCGGGTGAGAGAGAGAGAGAGAGAGACAGTGTGAGTGTCCCTGTCCGGGTGAGAGAGAGTGAGAGAGACAGTGTGAGTGTCCCTGTCCGGGTGAGAGAGAGAGAGAGAGAGACAGTGTGAGTGTCCCTGTCCGGGTGAGAGAGAGAGAGACAGTGTGAGTGTCCCTGTCCGGGTGAGAGAGAGAGAGAGACAGTGTGAGTGTCCCTGTCCGGGTGAGAGAGAGAGAGAGAGAGAGAGACAGTGTGAGTGTCCCTGTCCGGGTGAGAGAGAGAGAGAGAGAGACAGTGTGAGTGTCCCTGTCCGGGTGAGAGACAGAGAGAGACAGTGTGAGTGTCCCTGTCCGGGTGAGAGAGAGAGAGAGAGAGACAGTGTGAGTGTCCCTGTCCGGGTGAGAGAGAGAGAGACAGTGTGAGTGTCCCTGTCCGGGTGAGAGAGAGAGAGAGAGAGAGAGTGTGAGTGTCCCTGTCCGGGTGAGAGAGAGAGAGAGAGAGAGTGTGAGTGTCCCTGTCCGGGTGAGAGAGAGAGAGAGAGACAGTGTGAGTGTCCCTGTCCGGGTGAAAGAGAGAGACAGTGTGAGTGTCCCTGTCCGGGTGAGAGAGAGAGAGACAGTGTGAGTGTCCCTGTCCGGGTGAGAGAGAGAGAGAGAGACAGTGTGAGTGTCCCTGTCAGGGTGAGAGAGAGAGAGAGAGACAGTGTGAGTGTCCCTGTCCGGATGAGAGAGAGAGAGACAGTGTGAGTGTCCCTGTCCGCGTGAGAGAGAGAGAGAGACAGTGTGAGTGTCCCTGTCCGGCTGAGAGAGAGAGAGAGACAGTGTGAGTGTCCCTGTCTGGGTGAGAGAGAGAGAGAGAGACAGTGTGAGTGTCCCTGTCCGGGTGAGAGAGAGAGAGAGAGAGACAGTGTGAGTGTCCCTGTCCGGGTGAGAGAGAGAGAGAGAGACAGTGTGAGTGTCCCTGTCCGGGTGAGAGAGAGAGAGAGACAGTGTGAGTGTCCCTGTCCGGGTGAGAGAGAGAGAGAGACAGTGTGAGTGTCCCTGTCCGGTTGAGAGAGAGAGAGACAGTGTGAGTGTCCCTGTCCGGGTGAGAGAGAGCGAGAGAGAGAGACAGTGTGAGTGTCCCTGTCCGGGTGAGAGAGAGAGAGAGAGACAGTGTGAGTGTCCCTGTCCGGGTGAGAGAGAGCGAGAGAGAGACAGTGTGAGTGTCCCTGTCCGGGTGAGAGAGAGAGAGACAGTGTGAGTGTCCCTCTCCGGGTGAGAGAGAGAGAGAGACGGTGTGAGTTTCCCTGTCCGGGTGAGAGAGAGAGAGAGACAGTGTGAGTGTCCCTGTCCGGGTGAGAGAGAGAGAGAGAGACAGTGTGAGTGTCCCTGTCCGGGTGAGAGAGAGAGAGAGACAGTGTGAGTGTCCCTGTCCGGGTGAGAGAGAGAGAGAGAGAGACAGTGTGAGTGTCCCTGTCCGGGTGAGAGAGAGAGAGAGAGACAGTGTGAGTGTCCCTGTCCGGGTGAGAGAGAGAGAGAGAGAGAGACAGTGTGAGTGTCCCTGTCCGGGTGAGAGAGAGAGAGAGACAGTGTGAGTGTCCCTGTCCGGGTGAGAGAGAGAGAGAGACAGTGTGAGTGTCCCTGTCCGGGTGAGAGAGAGAGAGAGAGAGACAGTGTGAGTGTCCCTGTCCGGGTGAGAGAGAGAGAGACAGTGTGAGTGTCCCTGTCCGGGTGAGAGAGAGAGAGAGAGACAGTGTGAGTGTCCCTGTCCGGGTGAGAGAGAGAGAGAGAGACAGTGTGAGTGTCCCTGTCCGGGTGAGAGAGAGAGAGAGACAGTGTGAGTGTCCCTGTCCGGGTGAGAGAGAGAGAGACAGTGTGAGTGTCCCTGTCCGGGTGAGAGAGAGAGAGAGAGACAGTGTGAGTGTCCCTGTCCGGGTGAGAGAGAGAGAGAGAGAGACAGTGTGAGTGTCCCTGTCCGGGTGAGAGAGAGAGAGAGAGACAGTGTGAGTGTCCCTGTCCGGGTCAGAGAGAGAGAGACAGTGTGAGTGTCCCTGTCCGGGTCAGAGAGAGAGAGACAGTGTGAGTGTCCCTGTCCGGGTCAGAGAGAGAGAGAGAGTGTGAGTGTCCCTGTCCGGGTGAGAGAGAGAGAGAGAGACAGTGTGAGTGTCCCTGTCCGGGTGAGAGAGAGAGAGAGAGACAGTGTGAGTGTCCCTGTCCGGGTGAGAGAGAGAGAGAGAGAGACAGTGTGAGTGTCCCTGTCCGGGTGAGAGAGAGAGAGAGAGACAGTGTGAGTGTCCCTGTCCGGGTGAGAGAGAGAGAGAGAGACAGTGTGAGTGTCCCTGTCCGGGTGAGACAGAGAGAGAGACAGTGTGAGTGTCCCTGTCCGGGTGAGAGAGAGAGAGACAGTGTGAGTGTCCCTGTCCGGGTGAGAGAGAGAGAGACAGTGTGAGTGTCCCTGTCCGGGTGAGAGAGAGAGAGAGAGACAGTGTGAGTGTCCCTGTCCGGGAGAGAGAGAGAGAGAGAGACAGTGTGAGTGTCCCTGTCCGGGTGAGAGAGAGAGAGAGAGACAGTGTGAGTGTCCCTGTCCGGGTGAGAGAGAGAGAGAGAGACAGTGTGAGTGTCCCTGTCCGGGTGAGAGAGAGAGAGAGACAGTGTGAGTGTCCCTGTCCGGGTGAGAGAGAGAGAGAGACAGTGTGAGTGTCCCTGTCCGGGTGAGGAGAGAGAGAGAGACACTGTGAGTGTCGCTGTCCGGGTGAGAGAGAGTGAGAGAGACAGTCTGAGTGTCCCTGTCCGGGTGAGAGAGAGAGAGAGAGAGACAGTGTGAGTGTCCCTGTCCGGGTGAGAGAGAGAGACAGTGTGAGTGTCCCTGTCCGGGTGAGAGAGAGAGAGAGAGAGAGAGTGTGAGTGTCCCTGTCCGGGTGAGAGAGAGAGAGAGAGACAGTGTGAGTGTCCCTGTCCGGGTGAGAGAGAGAGAGAGAGAGACAGTGTGAGTGTCCCTGTCCGGGTGAGAGAGAGAGAGAGACAGTGTGAGTGTCCCTGTCCGGGTGAGAGAGAGAGAGAGAGAGACACTGTGAGTGTCCCTGTCCGGGTGAGAGAGAGAGAGACAGTGTGAGTGTCCCTGTCCGGGTGAGAGAGAGAGAGAGAGAGACAGTGTGAGTGTCCCTGTCCGGGTGAGAGAGAGAGAGAGAGACAGTGTGAGTGTCCCTGTCCGGGTGAGAGAGAGAGAGAGAGACAGTGTGAGTGTCCCTGTCCGGGTGAGAGAGAGAGAGAGACAGTGTGAGTGTCCCTGTCCGGGTGAGAGAGAGAGAGAGACAGTGTGAGTGTCCCTGTCCGGGTGAGAGAGAGAGAGAGAGACAGTGTGAGTGTCCCTGTCCGGGTGAGAGAGAGAGAGACAGTGTGAGTGTCCCTGTCCGGGTGAGAGAGAGACAGAGAGAGACAGTGTGAGTGTCCCTGTCCGGGTGAGAGAGAGAGAGAGAGAGACAGTGTGAGTGTCCCTATCCGGGTGAGAGAGAGAGAGAGAGAGAGACAGTGTGAGTGTCCCTGTCCGGGTCAGAGAGAGAGAGACAGTGTGAGTGTCCCTGTCCGGGTCAGAGAGAGAGAGACAGTGTGAGTGTCCCTGTCCGGGTGAGAGAGAGAGAGAGAGAGTGTGAGTGTCCCTGTCCGGGTGAGAGAGAGAGAGAGAGACAGTGTGAGTGTCCCTGTCCGGGTGAGAGAGAGAGAGAGAGACAGTGTGAGTGTCCCTGTCCGGGTGAGAGAGAGAGAGAGAGAGACAGTGTGAGTGTCCCTGTCCGGGTGAGAGAGAGAGAGAGAGACAGTGTGAGTGTCCCTGTCCGGGTGAGAGAGAGAGAGAGACAGTGTGAGTGTCCCTGTCCGGGTGAGAGAGAGAGAGAGACAGTGTGAGTGTCCCTGTCCGGGTGAGAGAGAGAGAGAGACAGTGTGAGTGTCCCTGTCCGGGTGAGAGAGAGAGAGACAGTGTGAGTGTCCCTGTCCGGGGTGAGAGAGAGAGAGAGAGACAGTGTGAGTGTCCCTGTCCGGGTGAGAGAGAGAGAGAGAGACAGTGTGAGTGTCCCTGTCCGGGTGAGAGAGAGAGAGAGAGACAGTGTGAGTGTCCCTGTCCGGGTGAGAGAGAGAGAGAGAGACAGTGTGAGTGTCCCTGTCCGGGTGAGAGAGAGAGAGAGACAGTGTGAGTGTCCCTGTCCGGGTGAGAGAGAGAGAGAGAGACAGTGTGAGTGTCCCTGTCCGGGTGAGAGAGAGAGAGAGACAGTGTGAGTGTCCCTGTCCGGGTGAGAGAGAGTGAGAGAGACAGTGTGAGTGTCCCTGTCCGTGTGAGAGAGAGAGAGAGAGAGACAGTGTGAGTGTCCCTGTCCGGGTGAGAGAGAGAGAGAGAGACAGTGTGAGTGTCACTGTCCGGGTGAGAGAGAGAGAGAGAGACAGTGTGAGTGTCCCTGTCCGGGTGAGAGAGAGAGAGAGAGAGACAGTGTGAGTGTCCCTGTCCGGGTGAGAGAGAGAGAGAGAGAGACAGTGTGAGTGTCCCTGTCCGGGTGAGAGACAGAGAGAGACAGTGTGAGTGTCCCTGTCCGGGTGAGAGAGAGAGAGAGAGAGACAGTGTGAGTGTCCCTGTCCGGGTGAGAGAGAGAGAGACAGTGTGAGTGTCCCTGTCCGGGTGAGAGAGAGAGAGAGACAGTGTGAGTGTCCCTGTCCGGGTGAGAGAGAGAGAGAGAGAGAGTGTGAGTGTCCCTGTCCGGGTGAGAGAGAGAGAGAGAGACAGTGTGAGTGTCCCTGTCCGGGTGAGAGAGAGAGAGAGACAGTGTGAGTGTCCCTGTCCGGGTGAGAGAGAGAGAGAGACAGTGTGAGTGTCCCTGTCCGGGTGGAGAGAGAGAGAGAGAGAGACAGTGTGAGTGTCCCTGTCCGGATGAGAGAGAGAGAGACAGTGTGAGTGTCCCTGTCCGGCTGAGAGAGAGAGAGAGACAGTGTGAGTGTCCCTGTCTGGGTGAGAGAGAGAGAGAGAGACAGTGTGAGTGTCCCTGTCCGGGTGAGAGAGAGAGAGACAGTGTGAGTGTCCCTGTCCGGGTGAGAGAGAGAGAGACAGTCTGAGTGTCCCTGTCCGGGTGAGAGAGAGAGGGACAGTGTGAGTGTCCCTGTCCGGGTGAGAGAGAGAGAGAGAGAGAGAGACAGTGTGAGTGTCCCTGTCCGGGTGAGAGAGAGAGAGAGAGACAGTGTGAGTGTCCCTGTCCGGGTGAGAGAGAGAGAGAGAGACAGTGTGAGTGTCCCTGTCCGGGTGAGAGAGAGAGAAGAGGAGACAGTGTGAGTGTCCCTGTCCGGGTGAGAGAGAGAGAGAGACAGTGTGAGTGTCCCTGTCCGGGTGAGAGAGAGAGACATTGTGAGTGTCCCTGTCCGGGTGAGAGAGAGAGAGAGAGAGACAGTGTGAGTGTCCCTGTCCGGGTGAGAGAGAGAGAGAGAGAGACAGTGTGAGTGTCCCTGTCCGGGTGAGAGAGAGAGAGACAGTGTGAGAGTCCCTGTCCGGGTGAGAGAGAGAGACTGTGAGTGTCCCTGTCCGGGTGAGAGAGAGAGAGAGACACACTGTGAGTGTCCCTGTCCGGGTGAGAGAGCGAGAGACTGTGAGTGTCCCTGTCCGGGTGAGAGACAGAGAGAGAGAGAGAGACAGTGTGAGTGTCCCTATCCGTGTGAGAGAGAGAGAGAGAGACAGTGTGAGTGTCCCTGTCCGGGTGAGAGAGAGAGAGACAGTGTGAGTGTCCCTGTCCGGGTGAGAGAGAGAGAGAGAGACAGTGTGAGTGTCCCTGTCGGGGTGAGAGAGAGCGAGAGAGACAGTGTGAGTGTCCCTGTCCGGGTGAGAGAGAGAGACAGTGTGAGTGTCCCTGTCCGGGTGAGAGAGAGAGAAAGTGTGAGTGTCCCTGTCCAGGTGAGAGAGAGAGAGACAGTGTGAGTGTCCCTGTCCGGGTGAGAGAGAGAGAGAGACAGTGTGAGTGTCCCTGTCCGGCTGAGAGAGAGAGAGAGACAGTGTGAGTGTCCCTGTCTGGGTGAGAGAGAGAGAGAGAGACAGTGTGAGTGTCCCTGTCCGGGTGAGAGAGAGAGAGACAGTGTGAGTGTCCCTGTCCGGGTGAGAGAGAGAGAGAGACAGTGTGAGTGTCCCTGTCCGGGTGAGAGAGAGAGGGACAGTGTGAGTGTCCCTGTCCGGGTGAGAGAGAGAGAGAGAGAGAGACAGTGTGAGTGTCCCTGTCCGGGTGAGAGAGAGAGAGAGGCAGTGTGAGTGTCCCTGTCCGGGTGAGAGAGAGAGAGAGACAGTGTGAGTGTCCCTGTCCGGGTGAGAGAGAGAGAGACAGTGTGAGAGTCCCTGTCCGGGTGAGAGAGAGAGACTGTGAGTGTCCCTGTCCGGGTGAGAGACAGAGAGAGAGAGAGACAGTGTGAGTGTCCCTATCCGGTGAGAGAGAGAGAGAGAGAGACAGTGTGAGTGTCCCTGTCCGGGTGAGAGAGAGAGAGACAGTGTGAGTGTCCCTGTCCGGGTGAGAGAGAGAGAGAGAGACAGTGTGAGTGTCCCTGTCCGGGTGAGAGAGAGCGAGAGAGACAGTGTGAGTGTCCCTGTCCGGGTGAGAGAGAGAGACAGTGTGAGTGTCCCTGTCCGGGTGAGAGAGAGAGAAAGTGTGAGTGTCCCTGTCCGGGTGAGAGAGAGAGAGAGACAGTGTGAGTGTCCCTGTCCGGCTGAGAGAGAGAGAGAGACAGTGTGAGTGTCCCTGTCTGGGTGAGAGAGAGAGAGAGAGACAGTGTGAGTGTCCCTGTCCGGGTGAGAGAGAGAGAGACAGTGTGAGTGTCCCTGTCCGGGTGAGAGAGAGAGAGACAGTGTGAGTGTCCCTGTCTGGGTGAGAGAGAGAGACAGTGTGAGTGTCCCTGTCCGGGTGAGAGAGAGAGAGAGAGAGAGAGACAGTGTGAGTGTCCCTGTCCGGGTGAGAGAGAGAGAGAGAGACAGTGTGAGTGTCCCTGTCCGGGTGAGAGAGAGAGAGAGAGAGACAGTGTGAGTGTCCCTGTCCGGGTGAGAGAGAGAGAGAGACAGTGTGAGTGTCCCTGTCCGGGTGAGAGAGAGAGAGAGACAGTGTGAGTGTCCCTGTCCGGGTGAGAGAGAGAGAGACAGTGTGAGTGTCCCTGTCCGGGTGAGAGAGAGAGAGAGAGAGACAGTGTGAGTGTCCCTGTCCGGGTGAGAGAGAGAGAGAGAGAGACAGTGTGAGTGTCCCTGTCCGGGTGAGAGAGAGAGAGACAGTGTGAGTGTCCCTGTCCGGGTGAGAGAGAGAGAGAGAGACAGTGTGAGTCTCCCTGTCCGGGTGAGAGAGAGAGAGAGAGACAGTGTGAGTGTCCCTGTCCGGGTGAGAGAGAGAGACAGTGTGAGTGTCCCTGTCCGGGTGAGAGACAGAGAGAGAGAGAGACAGTGTGAGTGTCCCTATCCGTGTGTGAGAGAGAGAGAGAGAGAGACAGTGTGAGTGTCCCTGTCCGGGTGAGAGAGAGAGAGACAGTGTGAGTGTCCCTGTCCGGGTGAGAGAGAGAGAGAGAGACAGTGTGAGTGTCCCTGTCCGGGTGAGAGAGAGAGAGAGAGACAGTGTGAGTGTCCCTGTCCGGGTGAGAGAGAGAGAGAGAGAGACAGTGTGAGTGTCCCTGTCCGGGTGAGAGAGAGAGAGAGAGAGAGACAGTGTGAGTGTCCCTGTCCGGGTGAGAGAGAGAGAGAGAGAGACAGTGTGAGTGTCCCTGTCCGGGTGAGAGAGAGAGAGAGAGACAGTGTGAGTGTCCCTGTCCGGGTGAGAGAGAGAGAGAGAGAGTGTGAGTGTCCCTGTCCGGGTGAGAGAGAGAGAGAGAGAGACAGTGTGAGTGTCCCTGTCCGGGTGAGAGAGAGAGAGACAGTGTGAGTGTCCCTGTCCGGGTGAGAGAGAGAGAGAGAGAGACAGTGTGAGTGTCCCTGTCCGGGTGAGAGAGAGAGAGAGAGACAGTGTGAGTGTCCCTGTCCGGGTGAGAGAGAGAGAGAGAGAGACAGTGTGAGTGTCCCTGTCCGGGTGAGAGAGAGAGAGAGAGAGACAGTGTGAGTGTCCCTGTCCGGGTGAGAGAGAGAGAGAGAGACAGTGTGAGTGTCCCTGTCCGGGTGAGAGAGAGAGAGAGACAGTGTGAGTGTCCCTGTCCGGGTGAGAGAGAGAGAGAGAGACAGTGTGAGTGTCCCTGTCCGGGGGAGAGAGAGAGAGACACTGTGAGTGTCCCTGTCCGGGTGAGAGAGAGAGAGAGAGACAGTGTGAGTGTCCCTGTCCGGGTGAGAGAGAGAGAGAGAGAGACAGTGTGAGTGTCCCTGTCCGGGTGAGAGAGAGAGAGAGACAGTGTGAGTGTCCCTGTCCGGGTGAGAGAGAGAGAGAGACAGTGTGAGTGTCCCTGTCCGGGTGGAGAGAGAGAGAGAGAGAGTGTGAGTGTCCCTGTCCGGGTGAGAGAGAGAGAGAGAGACAGTGTGAGTGTCCCTGTCCGGGTGAAGAGAGAGAGAGACAGTGTGAGTGTCCCTGTCCGGGTGAGAGAGAGAGAGACAGTGTGAGTGTCCCTGTCCGGGTGAGAGAGAGAGAGAGAGACAGTGTGAGTGTCCCTGTCCGGGTGAGAGAGAGAGAGAGAGACAGTGTGAGTGTCCCTGTCCGGGTGAGAGAGAGAGAGACAGTGTGAGTGTCCCTGTCCGGGTGAGAGAGAGAGAGAGACAGTGTGAGTGTCCCTGTCCGGGTGAGAGAGAGAGAGAGAGAGACAGTGTGAGTGTCCCTGTCCGGGTGAGAGAGAGAGAGAGACAGTGTGAGTGTCCCTGTCCGGGTGAGAGAGAGAGAGAGAGAGAGACAGTGTGAGTGTCCCTGTCCGGGTGAGAGAGAGAGAGAGACAGTGTGAGTGTCCCTGTCCGGGTGAGAGAGAGAGAGAGAGAGACAGTGTGAGTGTCCCTGTCCGGGTGAGAGAGAGAGAGACAGTGTGAGTGTCCCTGTCCGGGTGAGAGAGAGAGAGAGAGAGACAGTGTGAGTGTCCCTGTCCGGGTGAGAGAGAGAGAGAGAGAGAGTGTGAGTGTCCCTGTCCGGGTGAGAGAGAGAGAGAGAGACAGTGTGAGTGTCCCTGTCCGGGTGAGAGAGAGAGAGAGAGAGACAGTGTGAGTGTCCCTGTCCGGGTGAGAGAGAGAGAGAGAGAGACAGTGTGAGTGTCCCTGTCCGGGTGAGAGAGAGAGAGAGACAGTGTGAGTGTCCCTGTCAGGGTGAGAGAGAGAGAGAGAGACAGTGTGAGTGTCCCTGTCCGGGTGAGAGAGAGAGAGACAGTGTGAGTGTCCCTGTCCGGGTGAGAGAGAGAGAGAGACAGTGTGAGTGTCCCTGTCCGGCTGAGAGAGAGAGAGAGACAGTGTGAGTGTCCCTGTCTGGGTGAGAGAGAGAGAGAGAGACAGTGTGAGTGTCCCTGTCCGGGTGAGAGAGAGAGAGAGAGAGACAGTGTGAGTGTCCCTGTCCGGGTGAGAGAGAGAGAGAGAGAGACAGTGTGAGTGTCCCTGTCCGGGTGAGAGAGAGAGAGAGACAGTGTGAGTGTCCCTGTCCGGGTGAGAGAGAGAGAGAGACAGTGTGAGTGTCCCTGTCCGGGTGAGAGAGAGAGAGAGAGACAGTGTGAGTGTCCCTGTCCGGGTGAGAGAGAGCGAGAGAGAGAGACAGTGTGAGTGTCCCTGTCCGGGTGAGAGAGAGAGAGAGACAGTGTGAGTGTCCCTGTCCGGGTGAGAGAGAGCGAGAGAGAGACAGTGTGAGTGTCCCTGTCCGGGTGAGAGAGAGAGAGACAGTGTGAGTGTCCCTCTCCGGGTGAGAGAGAGAGAGAGAGACGGTGTGAGTTTCCCTGTCCGGGTGAGAGAGAGAGAGAGACAGTGTGAGTGTCCCTGTCCGTGTGAGAGAGAGAGAGAGAGACAGTGTGAGTGTCCCTGTCCGGGTGAGAGAGAGAGAGAGACAGTGTGAGTGTCCCTGTCCGGGTGAGAGAGAGAGAGACAGTGTGAGTGTCCCTGTCCGGGTGAGAGAGAGAGAGACAGTGTGAGTGTCCCTGTCCGGGTGAGAGAGAGAGAGAGAGAGAGAGAGAGACAGTGTGAGTGTCCCTGTCCGGGTGAGAGAGAGAGAGAGAGAGAGACAGTGTGAGTGTCCCTGTACGGGTGAGAGAGAGAGAGAGAGAGAGAGACAGTGTGAGTGTCCCTGTCCGGGTGAGAGAGAGAGAGAGAGAGACAGTGTGAGTGTCCCTGTCCGGGTGAGAGAGAGAGAGACAGTGTGAGTGTCCCTGTCCGGGTGAGAGAGAGAGAGAGAGACAGTGTGAGTGTCCCTGTCCGGGTGAGAGAGAGAGAGAGAGACAGTGTGAGTGTCCCTGTCCGGGTGAGAGAGAGAGAGAGACAGTGTGAGTGTCCCTGTCCGGGTGAGAGAGAGAGAGACAGTGTGAGTGTCCCTGTCCGGGTGAGAGAGAGACAGAGAGAGACAGTGTGAGTGTCCCTGTCCGGGTGAGAGAGAGAGAGAGAGAGACAGTGTGAGTGTCCCTATCCGGGTGAGAGAGAGAGAGAGAGAGAGACAGTGTGAGTGTCCCTGTCCGGGTCAGAGAGAGAGAGACAGTGTGAGTGTCCCTGTCCGGGTCAGAGAGAGAGAGACAGTGTGAGTGTCCCTGTCCGGGTCAGAGAGAGAGAGAGAGAGTGTGAGTGTCCCTGTCCGGGTGAGAGAGAGAGAGAGAGACAGTGTGAGTGTCCCTGTCCGGGTGAGAGAGAGAGAGAGAGACAGTGTGAGTGTCCCTGTCCGGGTGAGAGAGAGAGAGAGAGACAGTGTGAGTGTCCCTGTCCGGGTGAGAGAGAGAGAGAGAGACAGTGTGAGTGTCCCTGTCCGGGTGAGAGAGAGAGAGAGACTGTGTGAGTGTCCCTGTCCGGGTGAGACAGAGAGAGAGACAGTGTGAGTGTCCCTGTCCGGGTGAGAGAGAGAGAGACAGTGTGAGTGTCCCTGTCCGGGTGAGAGAGAGAGAGAGACAGTGTGAGTGTCCCTGTCCGGGTGAGAGAGAGAGAGAGAGACAGTGTGAGTGTCCCTGTCCGGGAGAGAGAGAGAGAGAGAGACAGTGTGAGTGTCCCTGTCCGGGTGAGAGAGAGAGAGAGAGACAGTGTGAGTGTCCCTGTCCGGGTGAGAGAGAGAGAGAGAGACAGTGTGAGTGTCCCTGTCCGGGTGAGAGAGAGAGAGAGACAGTGTGAGTGTCCCTGTCCGGGTGAGAGAGAGAGAGAGAGACTGTGTGAGTGTCCCTGTCCGGGGGAGAGAGAGAGAGACACTGTGAGTGTCGCTGTCCGGGTGAGAGAGAGAGAGAGAGAGAGAGAGACAGTCTGAGTGTCCCTGTCCGGGTGAGAGAGAGAGAGAGAGAGACAGTGTGAGTGTCCCTGTCCGGGTGAGAGAGAGAGACAGTGTGAGTGTCCCTGTCCGGGTGAGAGAGAGAGAGACAGTGTGAGTGTCCCTGTCCGGGTGAGAGAGAGAGAGAGAGAGAGAGAGACAGTGTGAGTGTCCCTGTCCGGGTGAGAGAGAGAGAAAGAGAGACAGTGTGAGTGTCCCTGTCCGGGTGAGAGAGAGAGAGAGACAGTGTGAGTGTCCCTGTCCGGGTGAGAGAGAGAGAGAGAGAGACAGTGTGAGTGTCCCTGTCCGGGTGAGAGAGAGAGAGACAGTGTGAGTGTCCCTGTCCGGGTGAGAGAGAGAGAGAGAGAGACAGTGTGAGTGTCCCTGTCCGGGTGAGAGAGAGAGAGAGAGAGTGTGAGTGTCCCTGTCCGGGTGAGAGAGAGAGAGAGAGAGACAGTGTGAGTGTCCCTGTCCGGGTGAGAGAGAGAGAGACAGTGTGAGTGTCCCTGTCCGGGTGAGAGAGAGAGAGAGAGACAGTGTGAGTGTCCCTGTCAGGGTGAGAGAGAGAGAGAGAGACAGTGTGAGTGTCCCTGTCCGGGTGAGAGAGAGAGAGAGACAGTGTGAGTGTCCCTGTCCGGCTGAGAGAGAGAGAGAGACAGTGTGAGTGTCCCTGTCTGGGTGAGAGAGAGAGAGAGAGACAGTGTGAGTGTCCCTGTCCGGGTGAGAGAGAGAGAGAGAGAGACAGTGTGAGTGTCCCTGTCCGGGTGAGAGAGAGAGAGAGACAGTGTGAGTGTCCCTGTCCGGGTGAGAGAGAGAGAGAGACAGTGTGAGTGTCCCTGTCCGGGTGAGAGAGAGAGAGAGAGAGAGAGACAGTGTGAGTGTCCCTGTCCGGGTGAGAGAGAGAGAGAGACAGTGTGAGTGTCCCTGTCCGGGTGAGAGAGAGAGAGACAGTGTGAGTGTCCCTGTCCGGGTGAGAGAGAGAGAGACAGTGTGAGTGTCCCTGTCCGGGTGAGAGAGAGAGAGAGACAGTGTGAGTGTCCCTGTCCGGGTGAGAGAGAGAGAGACAGTGTGAGTGTCCCTGTCCGGGTGAGAGAGAGAGAGAGAGAGACAGTGTGAGTGTCCCTGTCCGGGTGAGAGAGAGAGAGAGAGACAGTGTGAGTGTCCCTGTCCGGGTGAGAGAGAGAGAGAGACTGTGAGTGTCCCTGTCCGGGTGAGAGAGAGAGAGAGACACACTGTGAGTGTCCCTGTCCGGGTAGAGAGAGAGAGACTGTGAGTGTCCCTGTCCGGGTGAGAGACAGAGAGAGAGAGAGAGACAGTGTGAGTGTCCCTATCCGGTGAGAGAGAGAGAGAGAGAGACAGTGTGAGTGTCCCTGTCCGGGTGAGAGAGAGAGAGACAGTGTGAGTGTCCCTGTCCGGGTGAGAGAGAGAGAGAGAGACAGTGTGAGTGTCCCTGTCCGGGTGAGAGAGAGGAGAGAGACAGTGTGAGTGTCCCTGTCCGGGTGAGAGAGAGAGAGAGAGAGACAGTGTGAGTGTCCCTGTCCGGGTGAGAGAGAGAGACAGTGTGAGTGTCCCTGTCCGGGTGGAGAGAGAGAGAGAGAACAGTGTGAGTGTCCCTGTCCGGTGAGAGAGAGAGAGACAGTGTGAGTGTCCCTGTCCGGTGTGAGCGGAGAGAGAGAGAGACAGTGTGAGTGTCCCTGTCCGGGTGAGAGAGAGAGAGAGAGACAGTGTGAGTGTCCCTGTCCGGGTGAGAGAGAGAGAGAGAGAGACAGTGTGAGTGTCCCTGTCCGGGTGAGAGAGAGAGAGAGAGAGACAGTGTGAGTGTCCCTGTCCGGGTGAGAGAGAGAGGGACAGTGTGAGTGTCCCTGTCCGGGTGAGAGAGAGAGAGAGAGAGAGACAGTGTGAGTGTCCCTGTCCGGGTGAGAGAGAGAGAGAGGCAGTGTGAGTGTCCCTGTCCGGGTGAGAGAGAGAGAGAGACAGTGTGAGTGTCCCTGTCCGGGTGAGAGAGAGAGAGACAGTGTGAGAGTCCCTGTCCGGGTGAGAGAGAGAGACTGTGAGTGTCCCTGTCCGGGTGAGAGAGAGAGAGAGACACAGTGTGAGTGTCCCTGTCCGGGTGAGAGAGAGAGAGAGAGAGACAGTGTGAGTGTCCCTGTCCGGGTGAGAGAGAGAGAGAGAGAGACAGTGTGAGTGTCCCTATCCGTGTGAGAGAGAGAGAGAGAGAGACAGTGTGAGTGTCCCTGTCCGGGTGAGAGAGAGAGAGAGAGAGACAGTGTGAGTGTCCCTGTCCGGGTGAGAGAGAGAGAGAGAGACAGTGTGAGTGTCCCTGTCCGGGTGAGAGAGAGAGAGAGAGAGAGACAGTGTGAGTGTCCCTGTCCGGGTGAGAGAGAGAGAGAGAGACAGTGTGAGTGTCCCTGTCCGGGTGAGAGAGAGAGACAGTGTGAGTGTCCCTGTCCGGGTGAGAGAGAGAGAGAGAGACAGTGTGAGTGTCCCTGTCCGGGTGAGAGAGAGAGAGAGACAGTGTGAGTGTCCCTGTCCGGGTGAGAGAGAGAGAGAGAGAGACAGTGTGAGTGTCCCTGTCCGGGTGAGAGAGAGAGAGACAGTGTGAGTGTCCCTGTCCGGGTGAGAGAGAGAGAGAGAGACAGTGTGAGTGTCCCTGTCCGGGTGAGAGAGAGAGAGAGAGAGACAGTGTGAGTGTCCCTGTCCGGGTGAGAGAGAGAGAGAGAGAGACAGTGTGAGTGTCCCTGTCCGGGTGAGAGAGAGAGAGAGAGACAGTGTGAGTGTCCCTGTCCGGGTGAGAGAGAGAGAGAGAGACAGTGTGAGTGTCCCTGTCCGGGTGAGAGAGAGAGAGAGAGAGACAGTGTGAGTGTCCCTGTCCGGGTGAGAGAGAGAGAGAGACAGTGTGAGTGTCCCTGTCCGGGTGAGAGAGAGAGAGAGACAGTGTGAGTGTCCCTGTCCGGGTGAGAGAGAGAGAGAGAGACAGTGTGAGTGTCCCTGTCCGGGTGAGAGAGAGAGAGAGACAGTGTGAGTGTCCCTGTCCGGGTGAGAGAGAGAGAGAGACAGTGTGAGTGTCCCTGTCCGGTTGAGAGAGAGAGAGACAGTGTGAGTGTCCCTGTCCGGGTGAGAGAGAGCGAGAGAGAGAGACAGTGTGAGTGTCCCTGTCCGGGTGAGAGAGAGAGAGAGACAGTGTGAGTGTCCCTGTCCGGGTGAGAGAGAGCGAGAGAGAGACAGTGTGAGTGTCCCTGTCCGGGTGAGAGAGAGAGAGAGAGACAGTGTGAGTGTCCCTGTCCGGGTGAGAGAGAGAGAGAGAGACAGTGTGAGTGTCCCTGTCCGGGTGAGAGAGAGAGAGAGACAGTGTGAGTGTCCCTGTCCGGGTGAGAGAGAGAGAGAGAGACAGTGTGAGTGTCCCTGTCCGGGTGAGAGAGAGAGAGAGACAGTGTGAGTGTCCCTGTCCGGGTGAGAGAGAGAGAGACAGTGTGAGTGTCCCTGTCCGGGTGAGAGAGAGAGAGAGAGAGAGAGAGACAGTGTGAGTGTCCCTGTCCGGGTGAGACAGAGAGAGAGAGAGAGAGAGAGACAGTGTGAGTGTCCCTGTCCGGGTGAGAGAGAGAGAGAGAGAGAGAGACAGTGTGAGTGTCCCTGTCCGGGTGAGAGAGAGAGAGAGAGAGACAGTGTGAGTGTCCCTGTCCGGGTGAGAGAGAGAGAGACAGTGTGAGTGTCCCTGTCCGGGTGAGAGAGAGAGAGAGAGACAGTGTGAGTGTCCCTGTCCGGGTGAGAGAGAGAGAGAGAGACAGTGTGAGTGTCCCTGTCCGGGTGAGAGAGAGAGAGACAGTGTGAGTGTCCCTGTCCGGGTGAGAGAGAGACAGAGAGAGACAGTGTGAGTGTCCCTGTCCGGGTGAGAGAGAGAGAGAGAGAGACAGTGTGAGTGTCCCTGTCCGGGTGAGAGAGAGAGAGAGAGAGACAGTGTGAGTGTCCCTGTCCGGGTGAGAGAGAGAGAGAGACAGTGTGAGTGTCCCTGTCCGGGTCAGAGAGAGAGAGACAGTGTGAGTGTCCCTGTCCGGGTCAGAGAGAGAGAGACAGTGTGAGTGTCCCTGTCCGGGTCAGAGAGAGAGAGAGAGAGTGTGAGTGTCCCTGTCCGGGTGAGAGAGAGAGAGAGAGACAGTGTGAGTGTCCCTGTCCGGGTGAGAGAGAGAGAGAGAGAGACAGTGTGAGTGTCCCTGTCCGGGTGAGAGAGAGAGAGAGAGACAGTGTGAGTGTCCCTGTCCGGGTGAGAGAGAGAGAGAGAGAGACAGTGTGAGTGTCCCTGTCCGGGTGAGAGAGAGAGAGAGACTGTGTGAGTGTCCCTGTCCGGGTGAGACAGAGAGAGAGACAGTGTGAGTGTCCCTGTCCGGGTGAGAGAGAGAGAGAGAGACAGTGTGAGTGTCCCTGTCCGGGTGAGAGAGAGAGAGAGAGACAGTGTGAGTGTCCCTGTCCGGGTGAGAGAGAGAGAGAGAGACAGTGTGAGTGTCCCTGTCCGGGAGAGAGAGAGAGAGAGAGACAGTGTGAGTGTCCCTGTCCGGGTGAGAGAGAGAGAGAGAGACAGTGTGAGTGTCCCTGTCCGGGTGAGAGAGAGAGAGAGAGACAGTGTGAGTGTCCCTGTCCGGGTGAGAGAGAGAGAGAGACAGTGTGAGTGTCCCTGTCCGGGTGAGAGAGAGAGAGAGAGACTGTGTGAGTGTCCCTGTCCGGGGGAGAGAGAGAGAGACACTGTGAGTGTCGCTGTCCGGGTGAGAGAGAGTGAGAGAGACAGTCTGAGTGTCCCTGTCCGGGTGAGAGAGAGAGAGAGAGAGACAGTGTGAGTGTCCCTGTCCGGGTGAGAGAGAGAGACAGTGTGAGTGTCCCTGTCCGGGTGAGAGAGAGAGAGACAGTGTGAGTGTCCCTGTCCGGGTGAGAGAGAGAGAGAGAGAGAGACAGTGTGAGTGTCCCTGTCCGGGTGAGAGAGAGAGAAAGAGAGACAGTGTGAGTGTCCCTGTCCGGGTGAGAGACAGAGAGAGACAGTGTGAGTGTCCCTGTCCGGGTGAGAGAGAGAGAGAGAGAGACACTGTGAGTGTCCCTGTCCGGGTGAGAGAGAGAGAGACAGTGTGAGTGTCCCTGTCCGGGTGAGAGAGAGAGAGAGAGAGAGACAGTGTGAGTGTCCCTGTCCGGGTGAGAGAGAGAGAGAGAGAGAGTGTGAGTGTCCCTGTCCGGGTGAGAGAGAGAGAGAGAGACAGTGTGAGTGTCCCTGTCCGGGTGAGAGAGAGAGAGACAGTGTGAGTGTCCCTGTCCGGGTGAGAGAGAGAGAGAGACAGTGTGAGTGTCCCTGTCCGGGTGAGAGAGAGAGAGAGAGAGAGACAGTGTGAGTGTCCCTGTCCGGGTGAGAGAGAGAGAGACAGTGTGAGTGTCCCTGTCCGGGTGAGAGAGAGAGAGAGACAGTGTGAGTGTCCCTGTCCGGGTGAGAGAGAGAGAGAGACAGTGTGAGTGTCCCTGTCTGGGTGAGAGAGAGAGAGAGAGACAGTGTGAGTGTCCCTGTCCGGGTGAGAGAGAGAGAGAGAGAGACAGTGTGAGTGTCCCTGTCCGGGTGAGAGAGAGAGAGAGAGACAGTGTGAGTGTCCCTGTCCGGGTGAGAGAGAGAGAGAGAGACAGTGTGAGTGTCCCTGTCCGGGTGAGAGAGAGAGAGAGAGAGAGAGACAGTGTGAGTGTCCCTGTCCGGGTGAGAGAGAGAGAGAGACAGTGTGAGTGTCCCTGTCCGGGTGAGAGAGAGAGACAGTGTGAGTGTCCCTGTCCGGGTGAGAGAGAGAGAGACAGTGTGAGTGTCCCTGTCCGGGTGAGAGAGAGAGAGAGACAGTGTGAGTGTCCCTGTCCGGGTGAGAGAGAGAGACAGTGTGAGTGTCCCTGTCCGGGTGAGAGAGAGAGAGAGAGAGACAGTGTGAGTGTCCCTGTCCGGGTGAGAGAGAGAGAGAGAGAGACAGTGTGAGTGTCCCTGTCCGGGTGAGAGAGAGAGAGACAGTGTGAGAGTCCCTGTCCGGGTGAGAGAGAGAGAGAGAGACAGTGTGAGTGTCCCTGTCCGGGTGAGAGAGAGAGAGAGACACAGTGTGAGTGTCCCTGTCCGGGTGAGAGAGAGAGAGACAGTGTGAGTGTCCCTGTCCGGGTGAGAGACAGAGAGAGAGAGAGACAGTGTGAGTGTCCCTGTCCGGGTGAGAGAGAGAGAGAGAGAGACAGTGTGAGTGTCCCTGTCCGGGTGAGAGAGAGAGAGACAGTGTGAGTGTCCCTGTCCGGGTGAGAGAGAGAGAGAGAGACAGTGTGAGTGTCCCTGTCCGGGTGAGAGAGAGCGAGAGAGACAGTGTGAGTGTCCCTGTCCGGGTGAGAGAGAGAGACAGTGTGAGTGTCCCTGTCCGGGTGAGAGAGAGAGAGAGAGTGTGAGTGTCCCTGTCCGGGTGAGAGAGAGAGAGACAGTGTGAGTGTCCCTGTCCGGGTGAGAGAGAGAGAGAGACAGTGTGAGTGTCCCTGTCCGGGTGAGAGAGAGAGAGAGAGAGACAGTGTGAGTGTCCCTGTCCGGGTGAGAGAGAGAGAGAGAGACAGTGTGAGTGTCCCTGTCCGGGTGAGAGAGAGAGAGAGAGACAGTGTGAGTGTCCCTGTCCGGGTGAGAGAGAGAGAGAGACAGTGTGAGTGTCCCTGTCCGGGTGAGAGAGAGAGGGACAGTGTGAGTGTCCCTGTCCGGGTGAGAGAGAGAGAGAGAGAGAGACAGTGTGAGTGTCCCTGTCCGGGTGAGAGAGAGAGAGAGGCAGTGTGAGTGTCCCTGTCCGGGTGAGAGAGAGAGAGAGACAGTGTGAGTGTCCCTGTCCGGGTGAGAGAGAGAGAGACAGTGTGAGTGTCCCTGTCCGGGTGAGAGAGAGAGAGAGACAGTGTGAGTGTCCCTGTCCGGGTGAGAGAGAGAGACATTGTGAGTGTCCCTGTCCGGGTGAGAGAGAGAGAGAGAGAGACAGTGTGAGTGTCCCTGTCCGGGTGAGAGAGAGAGAGAGAGAGACAGTGTGAGTGTCCCTGTCCGGGTGAGAGAGAGAGAGACAGTGTGAGAGTCCCTGTCCGGGTGAGAGAGAGAGACTGTGAGTGTCCCTGTCCGGGTGAGAGAGAGAGAGAGACACAGTGTGAGTGTCCCTGTCCGGGTGAGAGAGAGAGACTGTGAGTGTCCCTGTCCGGGTGAGAGACAGACAGTGAGAGAGAGAGAGAGACAGTGTGAGTGTCCCTGTCCGGTGGAGAGAGAGAGAGAGAGACAGTGTGAGTGTCCCTGTCCGGGTGTGAGAGAGAGAGAGAGAGACAGTGTGAGTGTCCCTGTCCGGGTGAGAGAGAGCGAGAGAGACAGTGTGAGTGTCCCTGTCCGGGAGAGAGAGAGAGACAGTGTGAGTGTCCCTGTCCGTGAGAGAGAGAGAGAGACAGTGTGAGTGTCCCTGTCCGGGTGAGAGAGAGAGAGACAGTGTGAGTGTCCCTGTCCGGGTGAGAGAGAGAGAGAGAGAGACAGTGTGAGTGTCCCTGTCCGGGTGAGAGAGAGAGAGAGAGACAGTGTGAGTGTCCCTGTCCGGGTGAGAGAGAGAGAGACAGTGTGAGTGTCCCTGTCCGGGTGAGAGAGAGAGAGAGAGACAGTGTGAGTGTCCCTGTCCGGGTGAGAGAGAGAGAGACAGTGTGAGTGTCCCTGTCCGGGTGAGAGAGAGAGAGAGAGAGACAGTGTGAGTGTCCCTGTCCGGGTGAGAGAGAGAGAGAGAGACAGTGTGAGTGTCCCTGTCCGGGTGAGAGAGAGAGAGACAGTGTGAGTGTCCCTGTCCGGGTGAGAGAGAGAGAGAGAGACAGTGTGAGTGTCCCTGTCCGGGTGAGAGAGAGAGAGAGAGACAGTGTGAGTGTCCCTGTCCGGGTGAGAGAGAGAGAGAGACAGTGTGAGTGTCCCTGTCCGGGTGAGAGAGAGAGAGAGAGACTGTGTGAGTGTCCCTGTCCGGGGGAGAGAGAGAGAGACAGTGTGAGTGTCCCTGTCCGGGTGAGAGAGAGTGAGAGAGAGAGTGTGAGTGTCCCTGTCCGGGTGAGAGAGAGAGAGAGAGAGAGTGTGAGTGTCCCTGTCCGGGTGAGAGAGAGAGAGAGAGACAGTGTGAGTGTCCCTGTCCGGGTGAGAGAGAGAGAGACAGTGTGAGTGTCCCTGTCCGGGTGAGAGAGAGGGAGAGAGAGAGACAGTGTGAGTGTCCCTGTCCGGGTGAGAGAGAGAGAGAGAGAGACAGTGTGAGTGTCCCTGTCCGGGTGAGAGACAGAGAGAGACAGTGTGAGTGTCCCTGTCCGGGTGAGAGAGAGAGAGAGAGAGACAGTGTGAGTGTCCCTGTCCGGGTGAGAGAGAGAGAGAGACAGTGTGAGTGTCCCTGTCCGGGTGAGAGAGAGAGAGAGACAGTGTGAGTGTCCCTGTCCGGGTGAGAGAGAGAGAGAGAGAGAGTGTGAGTGTCCCTGTCCGGGTGAGAGAGAGAGAGAGAGAGACAGTGTGAGTGTCCCTGTCCGGGTGAGAGAGAGAGAGAGAGACAGTGTGAGTGTCCCTGTCCGGGTGAGAGAGAGAGAGAGACAGTGTGAGTGTCCCTGTCCGGGTGAGAGAGAGAGAGAGACAGTGTGAGTGTCCCTGTCCGGGTGAGAGAGAGAGAGAGAGACAGTGTGAGTGTCCCTGTCCGGATGAGAGAGAGAGAGACAGTGTGAGTGTCCCTGTCCGGGTGAGAGAGAGAGAGAGACAGTGTGAGTGTCCCTGTCCGGCTGAGAGAGAGAGAGAGACAGTGTGAGTGTCCCTGTCCGGGTGAGAGAGAGAGAGAGAGACAGTGTGAGTGTCCCTGTCCGGGTGAGAGAGAGAGAGAGAGAGAGACAGTGTGAGTGTCCCTGTCCGGGTGAGAGAGAGAGAGAGAGACAGTGTGAGTGTCCCTGTCCGGGTGAGAGAGAGAGAGAGAGACAGTGTGAGTGTCCCTGTCCGGGTGAGAGAGAGAGAGAGACAGTGTGAGTGTCCCTGTCCGTGTGAGAGAGAGAGAGAGAGACAGTGTGAGTGTCCCTGTCCGGGTGAGAGAGAGAGAGAGACAGTGTGAGTGTCCCTGTCCGGGTGAGAGAGAGAGAGAGAGACAGTGTGAGTGTCCCTGTCCGGGTGAGAGAGAGAGAGACAGTGTGAGTGTCCCTGTCCGGGTGAGAGAGAGAGAGAGAGAGAGAGAGACAGTGTGAGTGTCCCTGTCCGGGTGAGAGAGCGAGAGAGAGAGAGACAGTGTGAGTGTCCCTGTCCGGGTGAGAGAGAGAGAGAGAGAGAGAGACAGTGTGAGTGTCCCTGTCCGGGTGAGAGAGAGAGAGAGAGAGACAGTGTGAGTGTCCCTGTCCGGGTGAGAGAGAGAGAGACAGTGTGAGTGTCCCTGTCCGGGTGAGAGAGAGAGAGAGAGACAGTGTGAGTGTCCCTGTCCGGGTGAGAGAGAGAGAGAGAGACAGTGTGAGTGTCCCTGTCCGGGTGAGAGAGAGAGAGAGACAGTGTGAGTGTCCCTGTCCGGGTGAGAGAGAGAGAGACAGTGTGAGTGTCCCTGTCCGGGTGAGAGAGAGAGACAGAGAGAGACAGTGTGAGTGTCCCTGTCCGGGTGAGAGAGAGAGAGAGAGAGAGACAGTGTGAGTGTCCCTATCCGGGTGAGAGAGAGAGAGAGAGAGACAGTGTGAGTGTCCCTGTCCGGGTCAGAGAGAGAGAGACAGTGTGAGTGTCCCTGTCCGGGTCAGAGAGAGAGAGACAGTGTGAGTGTCCCTGTCCGGGTCAGAGAGAGAGAGAGAGTGTGAGTGTCCCTGTCCGGGTGAGAGAGAGAGAGAGAGACAGTGTGAGTGTCCCTGTCCGGGTGAGAGAGAGAGAGAGAGACAGTGTGAGTGTCCCTGTCCGGGTGAGAGAGAGAGAGAGAGAGAGTGTGTGTGTCCCTGTCCGGGTGAGAGAGAGAGAGAGAGAGACAGTGTGAGTGTCCCTGTCCGGGTAGAGAGAGAGAGAGAGACTGTGTGAGTGTCCCTGTCCGGGTGAGACAGAGAGAGAGACAGTGTGAGTGTCCCTGTCCGGGTGAGAGAGAGAGAGAAACAGTGTGAGTGTCCCTGTCCGGGTGAGAGAGAGAGAGACAGTGTGAGTGTCCCTGTCCGGGTGAGAGAGAGAGAGAGAGAGACAGTGTGAGTGTCCCTGTCCGGGAGAGAGAGAGAGAGAGAGACAGTGTGAGTGTCACTGTCCGGGTGAGAGAGAGAGAGAGAGACAGTGTGAGTGTCACTGTCGGGTGTGAGAGAGAGAGAGAGACAGTGTGAGTGTCCCTGTCCGGGTGAGAGAGAGAGAGAGAGACAGTGTGAGTGTCCCTGTCCGGGTGAGAGAGAGAGAGAGAGACAGTGTGAGTGTCCCTGTCCGGGTGAGAGAGAGAGAGAGAGACTGTGTGAGTGTCCCTGTCCGGGGGAGAGAGAGAGAGACACTGTGAGTGTCGCTGTCCGGGTGAGAGAGAGTGAGAGAGACAGTCTGAGTGTCCCTGTCCGGGTGAGAGAGAGAGAGAGAGAGACAGTGTGAGTGTCCCTGTCCGGGTGAGAGAGAGAGAGAGAGACAGTGTGAGTGTCCCTGTCCGGGTGAGAGAGAGAGAGACAGTGTGAGTGTCCCTGTCCGGGTGAGAGAGAGAGAGAGAGAGAGACAGTGTGAGTGTCCCTGTCCGGGTGAGAGAGAGAGAGAGAGAGACAGTGTGAGTGTCCCTGTCCGGGTGAGAGACAGAGAGAGACAGTGTGAGTGTCCCTGTCCGGGTGAGAGAGAGAGAGAGAGAGACAGTGTGAGTGTCCCTGTCCGGGTGAGAGAGAGAGAGACAGTGTGAGTGTCCCTGTCCGGGTGAGAGAGAGAGAGAGAGAGACAGTGTGAGTGTCCCTGTCCGGGTGAGAGAGAGAGAGAGAGAGAGTGTGAGTGTCCCTGTCCGGGTGAGAGAGAGAGAGAGAGACAGTGTGAGTGTCCCTGTCCGGGTGAGAGAGAGAGAGACAGTGTGAGTGTCCCTGTCCGGGTGAGAGAGAGAGAGAGAGACAGTGTGAGTGTCCCTGTCCGGGTGAGAGAGAGAGAGAGAGAGACAGTGTGAGTGTCCCTGTCCGGGTGAGAGAGAGAGAGAGAGAGACAGTGTGAGTGTCCCTGTCCGGGTGAGAGAGAGAGAGACAGTGTGAGTGTCCCTGTCCGGGTGAGAGAGAGAGAGAGAGAGACAGTGTGAGTGTCCCTGTCCGGGTGAGAGAGAGAGAGAGAGAGAGTGTGAGTGTCCCTGTCCGGGTGAGAGAGAGAGAGAGAGACAGTGTGAGTGTCCCTGTCCGGGTGAGAGAGAGAGAGACAGTGTGAGTGTCCCTGTCCGGGTGAGAGAGAGAGAGAGACAGTGTGAGTGTCCCTGTCCGGGTGAGAGAGAGAGAGAGAGACAGTGTGAGTGTCCCTGTCCGGGTGAGAGAGAGAGAGAGAGACAGTGTGAGTGTCCCTGTCCGGGTGAGAGAGAGAGAGAGAGACAGTGTGTGTGTCCCTGTGTGGGTGAGAGAGAGAGAGAGAGACAGTGTGAGTGTCCCTGTCTGGGTGAGAGAGAGAGAGAGAGACAGTGTGAGTGTCCCTGTCCGGGTGAGAGAGAGAGAGAGAGAGACAGTGTGAGTGTCCCTGTCCGGGTGAGAGAGAGAGAGAGAGACAGTGTGAGTGTCCCTGTCCGGGTGAGAGAGAGACAGACAGTGTGAGTGTCCCTGTCCGGGTGAGAGAGAGAGAGAGAGAGAGAGACAGTGTGAGTGTCCCTGTCCGGGTGAGAGAGAGAGAGAGAGACAGTGTGAGTGTCCCTGTCCGGGTGAGAGAGAGAGACAGTGTGAGTGTCCCTGTCCGGGTGAGAGAGAGAGAGAGACAGTGTGAGTGTCCCTGTCCGGGTGAGAGAGAGAGAGAGACAGTGTGAGTGTCCCTGTCCGGGTGAGAGAGAGAGACATTGTGAGTGTCCCTGTCCGGGTGAGAGAGAGAGAGAGAGAGACAGTGTGAGTGTCCCTGTCCGGGTGAGAGAGAGAGAGAGAGAGACAGTGTGAGTGTCCCTGTCCGGGTGAGAGAGAGAGAGACAGTGTGAGTGTCCCTGTCCGGGTGAGAGAGAGAGAGAGAGACAGTGTGAGTGTCCCTGTCCGGGTGAGAGAGAGAGAGAGACACACTGTGAGTGTCCCTGTCCGGGTGAGAGAGAGAGAGACTGTGAGTGTCCCTGTCCGGGTGAGAGACAGAGAGAGAGAGAGACAGTGTGAGTGTCCCTATCCGTGTGAGAGAGAGAGAGAGAGAGACAGTGTGAGTGTCCCTGTCCGGGTGAGAGAGAGAGAGACAGTGTGAGTGTCCCTGTCCGGGTGAGAGAGAGAGAGAGAGACAGTGTGAGTGTCCCTGTCCGGGTGAGAGAGAGCGAGAGAGACAGTGTGAGTGTCCCTGTCCGGGTGAGAGAGAGAGAGAGACAGTGTGAGTGTCCCTGTCCGGGTGAGAGAGAGAGAGAGACAGTGTGAGTGTCCCTGTCCGGGTGAGAGAGAGAGAGACAGTGTGAGTGTCCCTGTCCGGGTGAGAGAGAGAGAGAGAGAGACAGTGTGAGTGTCCCTGTCCGGGTGAGAGAGAGAGAGACAGTGTGAGTGTCCCTGTCCGGGTGAGAGAGAGAGAGAGAGACAGTGTGAGTGTCCCTGTCCGGGTGAGAGAGAGAGAGAGAGACAGTGTGAGTGTCCCTGTCCGGGTGAGAGAGAGAGAGAGACAGTGTGAGTGTCCCTGTCCGGGTGAGAGAGAGAGAGACAGTGTGAGTGTCCCTGTCTGGGTGAGAGAGAGAGAGAGAGACAGTGTGAGTGTCCCTGTCCGGGTGAGAGAGAGAGAGAGGCAGTGTGAGTGTCCCTGTCCGGGTGAGAGAGAGAGAGAGACAGTGTGAGTGTCCCTGTCCGGGTGAGAGAGAGAGAGACAGTGTGAGTGTCCCTGTCCGGGTGAGAGAGAGAGAGAGACAGTGTGAGTGTCCCTGTCCGGGTGAGAGAGAGAGAGACAGTGTGAGTGTCCCTGTCCGGGTGAGAGAGAGAGAGAGAGACAGTGTGAGTGTCCCTGTCCGGGTGAGAGAGAGAGAGAGAGAGACAGTGTGAGTGTCCCTGTCCGGGTGAGAGAGAGAGAGAGAGACAGTGTGAGTGTCCCTGTCCGGGTGAGAGAGAGAGAGAGAGAGAGACAGTGTGAGTGTCCCTGTCCGGGTGAGAGAGAGAGAGAGACACAGTGTGAGTGTCCCTGTCCGGGTGAGAGAGAGAGACTGTGAGTGTCCCTGTCCGGGTGAGAGACAGAGAGAGAGAGAGACAGTGTGAGTGTCCCTATCCGGTGAGAGAGAGAGAGAGAGAGACAGTGTGAGTGTCCCTGTCCGGGTGAGAGAGAGAGAGACAGTGTGAGTGTCCCTGTCCGGGTGAGAGAGAGAGAGAGAGACAGTGTGAGTGTCCCTGTCCGGGTGAGAGAGAGCGAGAGAGACAGTGTGAGTGTCCCTGTCCGGGTGAGAGAGAGAGAGACAGAGACAGTGTGAGTGTCCCTGTCCGGGTGAGAGAGAGAGAGAGAGACAGTGTGAGTGTCCCTGTCCGGGTGAGAGAGAGAGAGAGAGACAGTGTGAGTGTCCCTGTCCGGGTGAGAGAGAGAGAGAGAGACAGTGTGAGTGTCCCTGTCCGGGTGAGAGAGAGAGAGAGAGAGAGACAGTGTGAGTGTCCCTGTCCGGGTGAGAGAGAGAGAGACAGTGTGAGTGTCCCTGTCCGGGTGAGAGAGAGAGAGAGAGACAGTGTGAGTGTCCCTGTCCGGGTGAGAGAGAGAGAGACAGTGTGAGTGTCCCTGTCCGGGTGAGAGAGAGAGAGAGAGAGACAGTGTGAGTGTCCCTGTCCGGGTGAGAGAGAGAGAGAGAGACAGTGTGAGTGTCCCTGTCCGGGTGAGAGAGAGAGAGACAGTGTGAGTGTCCCTGTCCGGGTGAGAGAGAGAGAGAGAGACAGTGTGAGTGTCCCTGTCCGGGTGAGAGAGAGAGAGAGAGAGACAGTGTGAGTGTCCCTGTCCGGGTGAGAGAGAGAGAGAGAGACAGTGTGAGTGTCCCTGTCCGTGTGAGAGAGAGAGAGACAGTGTGAGTGTCCCTGTCCGGGTGAGAGAGAGAGAGACAGTGTGAGTGTCCCTGTCCGGGTGAGAGAGAGAGAGAGAGACAGTGTGAGTGTCCCTGTCCGGGTGAGAGAGAGAGAGACAGTGTGAGTGTCCCTGTCCGGGTGAGAGAGAGAGAGAGAGACAGTGTGAGTGTCCCTGTCCGGGTGAGAGAGAGAGAGAGAGAGACAGTGTGAGTGTCCCTGTCCGGGTGAGAGAGAGAGAGAGAGAGACAGTGTGAGTGTCCCTGTCCGGGTGAGAGAGAGAGAGAGAGAGAGACAGTGTGAGTGTCCCTGTCCGGGTGAGAGAGAGAGAGAGAGACAGTGTGAGTGTCCCTGTCCGGGTGAGAGAGAGTGAGAGAGACAGTGTGAGTGTCCCTGTCCGGGTGAGAGAGAGAGAGAGAGACAGTGTGAGTGTCCCTGTCCGGGTGAGAGAGAGAGAGAGACAGTGTGAGTGTCCCTGTCCGGGTGAGAGAGAGAGAGAGACAGTGTGAGTGTCCCTGTCCGGGTGAGAGAGAGAGAGAGAGAGAGAGACAGTGTGAGTGTCCCTGTCCGGGTGAGAGAGAGAGACAGTGTGAGTGTCCCTGTCCGGGTGAGAGAGAGAGAGAGAGAGACAGTGTGAGTGTCCCTGTCCGGGTGAGAGAGAGAGAGACAGTGTGAGAGTCCCTGTCCGGGTGAGAGAGAGAGAGAGACAGTGTGAGTGTCCCTGTCCGGGTGAGAGAGAGAGAGAGACACAGTGTGAGTGTCCCTGTCCGGGTGAGAGAGAGAGACTGTGAGTGTCCCTGTCCGGGTGAGAGACAGAGAGAGAGAGAGACAGTGTGAGTGTCCCTATCCGTGTGAGAGAGAGAGAGAGAGAGACAGTGTGAGTGTCCCTGTCCGGGTGAGAGAGAGAGAGACAGTGTGAGTGTCCCTGTCCGGGTGAGAGAGAGCGAGAGAGACAGTGTGAGTGTCCCTGTCCGGGTGAGAGAGAGAGAAAGTGTGAGTGTCCCTGTCCAGGTGAGAGAGAGAGAGACAGTGTGAGTGTCCCTGTCCGGGTGAGAGAGAGAGAGAGACAGTGTGAGTGTCCCTGTCCGGCTGAGAGAGAGAGAGAGACAGTGTGAGTGTCCCTGTCTGGGTGAGAGAGAGAGAGAGAGACAGTGTGAGTGTCCCTGTCCGGGTGAGAGAGAGAGAGACAGTGTGAGTGTCCCTGTCCGGGTGAGAGAGAGAGAGACAGTGTGAGTGTCCCTGTCCGGGTGAGAGAGAGAGAGACAGTGTGAGTGTCCCTGTCCGGGTGAGAGAGAGAGAGAGAGAGAGACAGTGTGAGTGTCCCTGTCTGGGTGAGAGAGAGAGAGAGAGACAGTGTGAGTGTCCCTGTCCGGGTGAGAGAGAGAGAGACAGTGTGAGTGTCCCTGTCCGGGTGAGAGAGAGAGAGAGAGAGAGACAGTGTGAGTGTCCCTGTCCGGGTCAGAGAGAGAGACAGTGTGAGTGTCCCTGTCCGGGTGAGAGAGAGTGAGAGAGACAGTGTGAGTGTCCCTGTCCGGGTGAGAGAGAGAGAGAGAGACAGTGTGAGTGTCCCTGTCCGGGTGAGAGAGAGAGAGACAGTGTGAGTGTCCCTGTCCGGGTGAGAGAGAGAGAGAGAGACGGTGTGAGTGTCCCTGTCCGGGTGAGAGAGAGAGAGAGAGAGAGAGACAGTGTGAGTGTCCCTGTCCGGGTGAGAGAGAGAGACAGTGTGAGTGTCCCTGTCCGGGTGAGAGAGAGAGAGAGAGAGACAGTGTGAGTGTCCCTGTCCGGGTGAGAGAGAGAGAGACAGTGTGAGAGTCCCTGTCCGGGTGAGAGAGAGAGACTGTGAGTGTCCCTGTCCGGGTGAGAGAGACAGAGAGAGAGAGACAGTGTGAGTGTCCCTGTCTGGGTGAGAGAGAGAGAGAGAGACAGTGTGAGTGTCCCTGTCCGGGTGAGAGAGAGAGAGAGAGAGACAGTGTGAGTGTCCCTGTCCGGGTGAGAGAGAGAGAGAGAGACAGTGTGAGTGTCCCTGTCCGGGTGAGAGAGAGAGAGAGAGACAGTGTGAGTGTCCCTGTCCGGGTGAGAGAGAGTGAGAGAGACAGTGTGAGTGTCCCTGTCCGGGTGAGAGAGAGAGACAGTGTGAGTGTCCCTGTCCGGGTGAGAGAGAGAGAGATAGTGTGAGTGTCCCTGTCCGGGTGAGAGAGAGAGAGAAGGTGTGAGTGTCCCTGTCCGGGTGAGAGAGAGAGAGAGAGACAGTGTGAGTGTCCCTGTCCGGGTGAGAGAGAGAGAGAGACAGTGTGAGTGTCCCTGTCCGGGTGAGAGAGAGAGAGAGAGAGACAGTGTGAGTGTCCCTGTCCGGGTGAGAGAGAGAGAGAGAGAGAGTGTGAGTGTCCCTGTCCGGGTGAGAGAGAGAGAGAGAGACAGTGTGAGTGTCCCTGTCTGGGTGAGAGAGAGAGAGACAGTGTGAGTGTCCCTGTCCGGGTGAGAGAGAGAGAGAGAGAGACAGTGTGAGTGTCCCTGTCCGGGTAGGAGAGAGAGAGAGAGAGAGAGACAGTGTGAGTGTCCCTGTCCGGGTGAGAGAGAGAGAGAGAGACAGTGTGAGTGTCACTGTCCGGGTGAGAGAGAGAGAGAGAGACAGTGTGAGTGTCCCTGTCCGGGTGAGAGAGAGAGAGACAGTGTGAGTGTCCCTGTCCGGGTGAGAGAGAGAGAGACAGTGTGAGTGTCCCTGTCCGGGTGAGAGAGAGAGAGAGACAGTGTGAGTGTCCCTGTCCGGGTGAGAGAGAGAGAGAGAGACAGTGTGAGTGTCCCTGTCCGGGTGAGAGAGAGAGAGAGAGAGACAGTGTGAGTGTCCCTGTCCGGGTGAGAGAGAGAGAGACAGTGTGAGTGTCCCTGTCCGGGTGAGAGAGAGAGAGACAGTGTGAGTGTCCCTGTCCGGGTGAGAGAGAGAGAGAGAGACAGTGTGAGTGTCCCTGTCCGGGTGAGAGAGAGAGAGAGAGACAGTGTGAGTGTCCCTGTCCGGGTGAGAGAGAGAGAGAGAGACAGTGTGAGTGTCCCTGTCCGGGTGAGAGAGAGAGACAGTGTGAGTGTCCCTGTCCGGGTGAGAGAGAGAGAGACAGTGTGAGTGTCCCTGTCCGGGTGAGAGAGAGAGAGAGAGACAGTGTGAGTGTCCCTGTCCGGGTGAGAGAGAGAGAGAGAGACAGTGTGAGTGTCCCTGTCCAGGTGAGAGAGAGAGAGACAGTGTGAGTGTCCCTGTCCGGGTGAGAGAGAGAGAGAGACAGTGTGAGTGTCCCTGTCCGGCTGAGAGAGAGAGAGAGACAGTGTGAGTGTCCCTGTCTGGGTGAGAGAGAGAGAGAGAGACAGTGTGAGTGTCCCTGTCCGGGTGAGAGAGAGAGAGACAGTGTGAGTGTCCCTGTCCGGGTGAGAGAGAGAGAGACAGTGTGAGTGTCCCTGTCCGGGTGAGAGAGAGAGGGACAGTGTGAGTGTCCCTGTCCGGGTGAGAGAGAGAGAGAGAGAGAGACAGTGTGAGTGTCCCTGTCCGGGTGAGAGAGAGAGAGAGACAGTGTGAGTGTCCCTGTCCGGGTGAGAGAGAGAGAGAGACAGTGTGAGTGTCCCTGTCCGGGTGAGAGAGAGAGAGACAGTGTGAGTGTCCCTGTCCGGGTGAGAGAGAGAGAGAGACAGTGTGAGTGTCCCTGTCCGGGTGAGAGAGAGAGAGAGAGACAGTGTGAGTGTCCCTGTCCGGGTGAGAGAGAGAGAGAGACAGTGTGAGTGTCCCTGTCCGGGTGAGAGAGAGAGAGAGAGAGAGACAGTGTGAGTGTCCCTGTCCGGGTGAGAGAGAGAGAGAGAGACAGTGTGAGTGTCCCTGTCCGGGTGAGAGAGAGAGAGAGAGACAGTGTGAGTGTCCCTGTCCGGGTGAGAGAGAGAGAGAGAGACAGTGTGAGTGTCCCTGTCCGGGTGAGAGAGAGAGAGAGACAGTGTGAGTGTCCCTGTCCGGGTGAGAGAGAGAGAGAGAGAGACAGTGTGAGTGTCCCTGTCCGGGTGAGAGAGAGAGAGAGAGACAGTGTGAGTGTCCCTGTCCGGGTGAGAGAGAGAGAGACAGTGTGAGTGTCCCTGTCCGGGTGAGAGAGAGAGAGAGAGACAGTGTGAGTGTCCCTGTCCGGGTGAGAGAGAGAGAGAGAGACAGTGTGAGTGTCCCTGTCCGGGTGAGAGAGAGAGACAGTGTGAGTGTCCCTGTCCGGGTGAGAGAGAGAGAGAGAGACAGTGTGAGTGTCCCTGTCCGGCTGAGAGAGAGAGAGAGACAGTGTGAGTGTCCCTGTCTGGGTGAGAGAGAGAGAGAGAGAGACAGTGTGAGTGTCCCTGTCCGGGTGAGAGAGAGAGAGAGAGACAGTGTGAGTGTCCCTGTCCGGGTGAGAGAGAGAGAGAGAGAGACAGTGTGAGTGTCCCTGTCCGGGTGAGAGAGAGAGAGAGACAGTGTGAGTGTCCCTGTCCGGGTGAGAGAGAGAGAGAGAGACAGTGTGAGTGTCCCTGTCCGGTTGAGAGAGAGAGAGACAGTGTGAGTGTCCCTGTCCGGGTGAGAGAGAGCGAGAGAGAGAGACAGTGTGAGTGTCCCTGTCCGGGTGAGAGAGAGAGAGAGAGACAGTGTGAGTGTCCCTGTCCGGGTGAGAGAGAGAGAGAGAGACGGTGTGAGTGTCCCTGTCCGGGTGAGAGAGAGAGAGAGACAGTGTGAGTGTCCCTGTCCGGGTGAGAGAGAGAGAGAGAGACAGTGTGAGTGTCCCTGTCCGGGTGAGAGAGAGAGAGAGACAGTGTGAGTGTCCCTGTCCGGGTGAGAGAGAGAGAGAGAGAGACAGTGTGAGTGTCCCTGTCCGTGTGAGAGAGAGAGAGAGAGAGACAGTGTGAGTGTCCCTGTCCGGGTGAGAGAGAGAGAGAGAGAGAGAGAGAGACAGTGTGAGTGTCCCTGTCCGGGTGAGAGAGAGAGAGAGAGAGAGAGACAGTGTGAGTGTCCCTGTCCGGGTGAGAGAGAGAGAGAGAGAGAGACAGTGTGAGTGTCCCTGTCCGGGTGAGAGAGAGAGAGACAGTGTGAGTGTCCCTGTCCGGGTGAGAGAGAGAGAGAGAGAGAGACAGTGTGAGTGTCCCTGTCCGGGTGAGAGAGAGAGAGAGACAGTGTGAGTGTCCCTGTCCGGGTGAGAGAGAGAGAGAGAGAGACAGTGTGAGTGTCCCTGTCCGGGTGAGAGAGAGAGAGAGACAGTGTGAGTGTCCCTGTCCGGGTGAGAGAGAGAGAGAGAGAGACAGTGTGAGTGTCCCTGTCCGGGTGAGAGAGAGACAGAGAGAGACAGTGTGAGTGTCCCTGTCCGGGTGAGAGAGAGAGAGAGAGAGAGACAGTGTGAGTGTCCCTGTCCGGGTGAGAGAGAGAGAGAGAGAGAGACAGTGTGAGTGTCCCTGTCCGGGTCAGAGAGAGAGAGACAGTGTGAGTGTCCCTGTCCGGGTGAGAGAGAGAGAGAGACAGTGTGAGTGTCCCTGTCCGGGTCAGAGAGAGAGAGAGAGTGTGAGTGTCCCTGTCCGGGTGAGAGAGAGAGAGAGAGACAGTGTGAGTGTCCCTGTCCGGGTGAGAGAGAGAGAGAGAGACAGTGTGAGTGTCCCTGTCCGGGTGAGAGAGAGAGAGAGAGACAGTGTGAGTGTCCCTGTCCGGGGTGAGAGAGAGAGAGAGAGACAGTGTGAGTGTCCCTGTCCGGGTGAGAGAGAGAGAGAGACTGTGTGAGTGTCCCTGTCCGGGTGAGACAGAGAGAGAGACAGTGTGAGTGTCCCTGTCCGGGTGAGAGAGAGAGAGAGACAGTGTGAGTGTCCCTGTCCGGGTGAGAGAGAGAGAGAGAGAGACAGTGTGAGTGTCCCTGTCCGGGTGAGAGAGAGAGAGAGAGAGACAGTGTGAGTGTCCCTGTCCGGGAGAGAGAGAGAGAGACAGTGTGAGTGTCCCTGTCCGGGTGAGAGAGAGAGACTGTGAGTGTCCCTGTCCGGGTGAGAGAGAGAGAGAGAGACAGTGTGAGTGTCCCTGTCCGGCTGAGAGAGAGAGAGAGACAGTGTGAGTGTCCCTGTCTGGGTGAGAGAGAGAGAGAGAGACAGTGTGAGTGTCCCTGTCCGGGTGAGAGAGAGAGAGAGAGAGACAGTGTGAGTGTCCCTGTCCGGGTGAGAGAGAGAGAGAGAGACAGTGTGAGTGTCCCTGTCCGGGTGAGAGAGAGAGAGAGACAGTGTGAGTGTCCCTGTCCGGGTGAGAGAGAGAGAGACAGTGTGAGTGTCCCTGTCCGGGTGAGAGAGAGCGAGAGAGAGAGACAGTGTGAGTGTCCCTGTCCGGGTGAGAGAGAGAGAGAGAGACAGTGTGAGTGTCACTGTCCGGGTGAGAGAGAGAGAGAGAGACAGTGTGAGTGTCCCTGTCCGGGTGAGAGAGAGAGAGAGACAGTGTGAGTGTCCCTGTCCGGGTGAGAGAGAGAGAGAGAGACAGTGTGAGTGTCCCTGTCCGGGTGAGAGAGAGAGAGAGACAGTGTGAGTGTCCCTGTCCGGGTGAGAGAGAGAGAGACAGTGTGAGTGTCCCTGTCCGGGTGAGAGAGAGAGAGACAGTGTGAGTGTCCCTGTCCGGGTGAGAGAGAGAGAGAGAGAGAGAGAGAGACAGTGTGAGTGTCCCTGTCCGGGTGAGAGAGCGAGAGAGAGAGAGACAGTGTGAGTGTCCCTGTACGGGTGAGAGAGAGAGAGAGAGAGAGAGACAGTGTGAGTGTCCCTGTCCGGGTGAGAGAGAGAGAGAGAGAGAGACAGTGTGAGTGTCCCTGTCCGGGTGAGAGAGAGAGAGACAGTGTGAGTGTCCCTGTCCGGGTGAGAGAGAGAGAGAGAGACAGTGTGAGTGTCCCTGTCCGGGTGAGAGAGAGAGAGAGACAGTGTGAGTGTCCCTGTCCGGGTGAGAGAGAGAGAGAGAGACAGTGTGAGTGTCCCTGTCCGGGTGAGAGAGAGAGAGAGAGAGACAGTGTGAGTGTCCCTGTCCGGGTGAGAGAGAGAGAGAGACAGTGTGAGTGTCCCTGTCCGGGTGAGAGAGAGAGAGACAGTGTGAGTGTCCCTGTCCGGGTGAGAGAGAGACAGAGAGAGACAGTGTGAGTGTCCCTGTCCGGGTGAGAGAGAGAGAGAGAGAGAGACAGTGTGAGTGTCCCTGTCCGGGTGAGAGAGAGAGAGAGAGAGAGACAGTGTGAGTGTCCCTGTCCGGGTCAGAGAGAGAGAGACAGTGTGAGTGTCCCTGTCTGGGTGAGAGAGAGACAGAGAGACAGTGTGAGTGTCCCTGTCCGGGTCAGAGAGAGAGAGAGAGTGTGAGTGTCCCTGTCCGGGTGAGAGAGAGAGAGAGAGACAGTGTGAGTGTCCCTGTCCGGGTGAGAGAGAGAGAGAGAGACAGTGTGAGTGTCCCTGTCCGGGTGAGAGAGAGAGAGAGAGACAGTGTGAGTGTCCCTGTCCGGGTGAGAGAGAGAGAGAGAGACAGTGTGAGTGTCCCTGTCCGGGTGAGAGAGAGAGAGAGACTGTGTGAGTGTCCCTGTCCGGGTGAGACAGAGAGAGAGACAGTGTGAGTGTCCCTGTCCGGGTGAGAGAGAGAGAGACAGTGTGAGTGTCCCTGTCCGGGTGAGAGAGAGAGAGAGAGACAGTGTGAGTGTCCCTGTCCGGGTGAGAGAGAGAGAGAGAGACAGTGTGAGTGTCCCTGTCCGGGTGAGAGAGAGAGAGAGAGACAGTGTGAGTGTCCCTGTCCGGGTGAGAGAGAGAGAGAGAGAGACAGTGTGAGTGTCCCTGTCCGGGTGAGAGAGAGAGAGAGAGAGACAGTGTGAGTGTCCCTGTCCGGGTGAGAGAGAGAGAGAGACAGTGTGAGTGTCCCTGTCCGGGTGAGAGAGAGAGAGAGAGACTGTGTGAGTGTCCCTGTCCGGGGGAGAGAGAGAGAGACACTGTGAGTGTCGCTGTCCGGGTGAGAGAGAGTGAGAGAGACAGTCTGAGTGTCCCTGTCCGGGTGAGAGAGAGAGAGAGAGAGACAGTGTGAGTGTCCCTGTCCGGGTGAGAGAGAGAGAGAAAGAGAGACAGTGTGAGTGTCCCTGTCCGGGTGAGAGACAGAGAGAGACAGTGTGAGTGTCCCTGTCCGGGTGAGAGAGAGAGAGAGAGAGACAGTGTGAGTGTCCCTGTCCGGGTGAGAGAGAGAGAGAGAGAGACAGTGTGAGTGTCCCTGTCCGGGTGAGAGAGAGAGAGAGAGAGACAGTGTGAGTGTCCCTGTCCGGGTGAGAGAGAGAGAGAGAGAGAGTGTGAGTGTCCCTGTCCGGGTGAGAGAGAGAGAGAGAGACAGTGTGAGTGTCCCTGTCCGGGTGAGAGAGAGAGACAGTGTGAGTGTCCCTGTCCGGGTGAGAGAGAGAGAGACAGTGTGAGTGTCCCTGTCCGGGTGAGAGAGAGAGAGAGACAGTGTGAGTGTCCCTGTCAGGGTGAGAGAGAGAGAGAGAGACAGTGTGAGTGTCCCTGTCCGGATGAGAGAGAGAGAGACAGTGTGAGTGTCCCTGTCCGCGTGAGAGAGAGAGAGAGACAGTGTGAGTGTCCCTGTCCGGCTGAGAGAGAGAGAGAGACAGTGTGAGTGTCCCTGTCTGGGTGAGAGAGAGAGAGAGAGACAGTGTGAGTGTCCCTGTCCGGGTGAGAGAGAGAGAGAGAGAGACAGTGTGAGTGTCCCTGTCCGGGTGAGAGAGAGAGAGAGAGACAGTGTGAGTGTCCCTGTCCGGGTGAGAGAGAGAGGGACAGTGTGAGTGTCCCTGTCCGGGTGAGAGAGAGAGAGAGAGAGAGAGAGACAGTGTGAGTGTCCCTGTCCGGGTGAGAGAGAGAGAGAGAGACAGTGTGAGTGTCCCTGTCCGGGTGAGAGAGAGAGACAGTGTGAGTGTCCCTGTCCGGGTGAGAGAGAGAGAGACAGTGTGAGTGTCCCTGTCCGGGTGAGAGAGAGAGAGCGACAGTGTGAGTGTCCCTGTCCGGGTGAGAGAGAGAGAGAGACAGTGTGAGTGTCCCTGTCCGGGTGAGAGAGAGAGAGAGAGAGACAGTGTGAGTGTCCCTGTCCGGGTGAGAGAGAGAGAGAGAGAGACAGTGTGAGTGTCCCTGTCCGGGTGAGAGAGAGAGAGAGAGAGACAGTGTGAGTGTCCCTGTCCGGGTGAGAGAGAGAGAGAGAGACTGTGAGTGTCCCTGTCCGGGTGAGAGAGAGAGAGAGAGACACACTGTGAGTGTCCCTGTCCGGGTGAGAGAGAGAGAGACTGTGAGTGTCCCTGTCCGGGTGAGAGACAGAGAGAGAGAGAGACAGTGTGAGTGTCCCTGTCCGGGTGAGAGAGAGAGAGAGAGAGACAGTGTGAGTGTCCCTGTCCGGGTGAGAGAGAGAGAGAGACAGTGTGAGTGTCCCTGTCCGGGTGAGAGAGAGAGAGAGACAGTGTGAGTGTCCCTGTCCGGGTGAGAGAGAGGAGAGAGACAGTGTGAGTGTCCCTGTCCGGGTGAGAGAGAGAGACAGTGTGAGTGTCCCTGTCCGGGTGAGAGAGAGAGAGAGACAGTGTGAGTGTCCCTGTCCGGGTGAGAGAGAGAGAGACAGTGTGAGTGTCCCTGTCCGGGTGAGAGAGAGAGAGAGAGACAGTGTGAGTGTCCCTGTCCGGGTGAGAGAGAGAGAGAGAGACAGTGTGAGTGTCCCTGTCCGGGTGAGAGAGAGAGAGACAGTGTGAGTGTCCCTGTCCGGGTGAGAGAGAGAGAGAGACAGTGTGAGTGTCCCTGTCCGGGTGAGAGAGAGAGAGACAGTGTGAGTGTCCCTGTCCGGGTGAGAGAGAGAGAGAGAGACAGTGTGAGTGTCCCTGTCCGGGTGAGAGAGAGAGAGAGACAGTGTGAGTGTCCCTGTCCGGGTGAGAGAGAGAGAGAGACAGTGTGAGTGTCCCTGTCTGGGTGAGAGAGAGAGAGAGAGACAGTGTGAGTGTCCCTGTCCGGGTGAGAGAGAGAGAGACAGTGTGAGTGTCCCTGTCCGGGTGAGAGAGAGAGAGACAGTGTGAGTGTCCCTGTCCGGGTGAGAGAGAGAGAGACAGTGTGAGTGTCCCTGTCCGGGTGAGAGAGAGAGAGACAGTGTGAGTGTCCCTGTCCGGGTGAGAGAGAGAGAGAGAGAGAGACAGTGTGAGTGTCCCTGTCCGGGTGAGAGAGAGAGAGAGAGACAGTGTGAGTGTCCCTGTCCGGGTGAGAGAGAGAGAGACAGTGTGAGTGTCCCTGTCCGGGTGAGAGAGAGAGAGAGAGACAGTGTGAGTGTCCCTGTCCGGGTGAGAGAGAGAGAGACAGTGTGAGTGTCCCTGTCCGGGTGAGAGAGAGAGAGAGACAGTGTGAGTGTCCCTGTCCGGGTGAGAGAGAGAGAGACAGTGTGAGTGTCCCTGTCCGGGTGAGAGAGAGAGAGACAGTGTGAGTGTCCCTGTCCGGGTGAGAGAGAGAGAGACAGTGTGAGTGTCCCTGTCCGGGTGAGAGAGAGAGAGAGAGAGACAGTGTGAGTGTCCCTGTCCGGGTGAGAGAGAGAGAGAGAGACAGTGTGAGTGTCCCTGTCCGGGTGAGAGAGAGAGAGAGACAGTGTGAGTGTCCCTGTCCGGGTGAGAGAGAGAGAGAGAGACAGTGTGAGTGTCCCTGTCCGGGTGAGAGAGAGAGAGAGACAGTGTGAGTGTCCCTGTCCGGGTGAAGAGAGAGAGAGAGAGAGACAGTGTGAGTGTCCCTGTCCGGGTGAGAGAGAGAGAGAGAGACAGTGTGAGTGTCCCTGTCCGGGTGAGAGAGAGAGAGAGACAGTGTGAGTGTCCCTGTCCGGGTGAGAGAGAGAGAGAGAGAGACAGTGTGAGTGTCCCTGTCCGGGTCAGAGAGAGAGAGACAGTGTGAGTGTCCCTGTCCGGGTGAGAGGAGAGAGTGAGAGAGACAGTGTGAGTGTCCCTGTCCGGGTGAGAGAGAGAGACAGTGTGAGTGTCCCTGTCCGGGTGAGAGAGAGAGAGACAGTGTGAGTGTCCCTGTCCGGGTGAGAGAGAGAGAGAGACAGTGTGAGTGTCCCTGTCCGGGTGAGAGAGAGAGAGAGAGAGAGACAGTGTGAGTGTCCCTGTCCGGGTGAGAGAGAGAGAGAGAGACAGTGTGAGTGTCCCTGTCCGGGTGAGAGAGAGAGAGAGAGACAGTGTGAGTGTCCCTGTCCGGGTGAGAGAGAGAGAGAGAGAGAGAGACAGTGTGAGTGTCCCTGTCCGGGTGAGAGAGAGAGAGAGAGACAGTGTGAGTGTCCCTGTCCGGGTGAGAGAGAGAGAGAGACAGTGTGAGTGTCCCTGTCCGGGTGAGAGAGAGAGAGAGAGACAGTGTGAGTGTCCCTGTCCGGGTGAGAGAGAGAGAGAGAGACAGTGTGAGTGTCCCTGTCCGGGTGAGAGAGAGAGAGAGACAGTGTGAGTGTCCCTGTCCGGGTGAGAGAGAGAGAGAGAGAGACAGTGTGAGTGTCCCTGTCCGGGTGAGAGAGAGAGAGACAGTGTGAGTGTCCCTGTCCGGGTGAGAGAGAGAGAGAGAGACAGTGTGAGTGTCCCTGTCCGGGTGAGAGAGAGAGAGAGAGACAGTGTGAGTGTCCCTGTCCGGGTGAGAGAGAGAGAGAGAGACAGTGTGAGTGTCCCTGTCCGGGTGAGAGAGAGAGAGAGACAGTGTGAGTGTCCCTGTCCGGGTGAGAGAGAGAGAGACAGTGTGAGTGTCCCTGTCCGGGTGAGAGAGAGAGAGAGACAGGTGAGGAGAGAGAGAGAGACAGTGTGAGTGTCCCTGTCGGGTGAGAGAGAGAGAGCAGTGTGAGTGTCCCTGTCCGGGTGTGAGAGAGAGAGAGACAGTGTGAGTGTCCCTGTCCGGGTGAGAGAGAGAGAGAGACAGTGTGAGTGTCCCTGTCCGGGTGAGAGAGAGAGAGAGAGACAGTGTGAGTGTCCCTGTCTGGGTGAGAGAGAGAGAGAGAGACAGTGTGAGTGTCACTGTCCGGGTGAGAGAGAGAGAGAGAGACAGTGTGAGTGTCCCTGTCCGGGTGAGAGAGAGAGAGAGACAGTGTGAGTGTCCCTGTCCGGGTGAGAGAGAGAGAGACAGTGTGAGTGTCCCTGTCCGGGTGAGAGAGAGAGAGAGAGAGAGACAGTGTGAGTGTCCCTGTCCGGGTGAGAGAGAGAGAGAGACAGTGTGAGTGTCCCTGTCCGGGTGAGAGAGAGAGAGAGAGACAGTGTGAGTGTCCCTGTCCGGGTGAGAGAGAGAGAGAGACAGTGTGAGTGTCCCTGTCCGGGTGAGAGAGAGAGAGAGACAGTGTGAGTGTCCCTGTCCGGGTGAGAGAGAGAGAGAGAGAGAGAGACAGTGTGAGTGTCCCTGTCCGGGTGAGAGAGAGAGAGACAGTGTGAGTGTCCCTGTCCGGGTGAGAGAGAGAGAGAGAGAGAGACAGTGTGAGTGTCCCTGTCCGGGTGAGAGAGAGAGAGAGAGACAGTGTGAGTGTCCCTGTCCGGGTGAGAGAGAGAGAGAGAGACAGTGTGAGTGTCCCTGTCCGGGTGAGAGAGAGAGAGAGACAGTGTGAGTGTCCCTGTCCGGGTGAGAGAGAGAGAGAGACAGTGTGAGTGTCCCTGTCCGGGTGAGAGAGAGAGAGAGAGAGACAGTGTGAGTGTCCCTGTCCGGGTGAGAGAGAGAGAGAGAGAGACAGTGTGAGTGTCCCTGTCCGGGTGAGAGAGAGAGAGACAGTGTGAGTGTCCCTGTCCGGGTGAGAGAGAGAGACTGTGAGTGTCCCTGTCCGGGTGAGAGACAGAGAGAGAGAGAGACAGTGTGAGTGTCCCTATCCGTGTGAGAGAGAGAGAGAGAGAGACAGTGTGAGTGTCCCTGTCCGGGTGAGAGAGAGAGAGACAGTGTGAGTGTCCCTGTCCGGGTGAGAGAGAGAGAGACAGTGTCAGTGTCCCTGTCCGGGTGAGAGAGAGAGAGAGAGACAGTGTGAGTGTCCCTGTCCGGGTGAGAGAGAGCGAGAGAGACAGTGTGAGTGTCCCTGTCCGGGTGAGAGAGAGAGACAGTGTGAGTGTCCCTGTCCGGGTGAGAGAGAGAGACAGTGTGAGTGTCCCTGTCCAGGTGAGAGAGAGAGAGACAGTGTGAGTGTCCCTGTCCGGGTGAGAGAGAGAGAGAGACAGTGTGAGTGTCCCTGTCCGGGTGAGAGAGAGAGAGAGAGAGACAGTGTGAGTGTCCCTGTCCGGGTGAGAGAGAGAGAGACAGTGTGAGTGTCCCTGTCCGGGTGAGAGAGAGAGAGAGAGACAGTGTGAGTGTCCCTGTCCGGGTGAGAGAGAGAGAGACAGTGTGAGTGTCCCTGTCCGGGTGAGAGAGAGAGAGAGAGAGACAGTGTGAGTGTCCCTGTCCGGGTGAGAGAGAGAGAGAGAGACAGTGTGAGTGTCCCTGTCCGGGTGAGAGAGAGAGAGACGGTGTGAGTGTCCCTGTCCGGGTGAGAGAGAGAGACGGTGTGAGTGTCCCTGTCCGGGTGAGAGAGAGAGAGAGAGACAGTGCGAGTGTCCCTGTCCGTGTGAGAGAGAGAGAGACAGTATGAGTGTCCCTGTCCGGGTGAGAGAGAGAGAGACAGTGTGAGTGTCCCTGTCCGTGTGAGAGAGAGAGAGACAGTGTGAGTGTCCCTGTCCGGGTGAGAGAGAGAGAGACAGTGTGAGTGTCCCTGTCTGGGTGAGAGAGAGAGAGAGAGACAGTGTGAGTGTCCCTGTCCGGGTGAGAGAGAGAGAGACAGTGTGAGTGTCCCTGTCCGGGTGAGAGAGAGAGAGACAGTGTGAGTGTCCCTGTCCGTGTGAGAGAGAGAGAGAGAGAGAGAGAGAGACAGTGTGAGTGTCCCTGTCCGGGTGAGAGAGAGAGAGAGAGACAGTGTGAGTGTCCCTGTCTGGGTGAGAGAGAGAGAGAGAGAGAGAGAGACAGTGTGAGTGTCCCTGTCCGGGTGAGAGAGAGAGAGATAGTGTGAGTGTCCCTGTCCGGGTGAGAGAGAGAGAGAGAGACAGTGTGAGTGTCCCTGTCTGGGTGAGAGAGAGAGAGAGACAGTGTGAGTGTCCCTGTCCGGGTGAGAGAGAGAGAGACAGTGTGAGTGTCCCTGTCCGGGTGAGAGAGAGAGAGACAGTGTGAGTGTCCCTGTCCGGGTGAGAGAGAGAGAGAGACAGTGTGAGTGTCCCTGTCCGGGTGAGAGAGAGAGACATTGTGAGTGTCCCTGTCCGGGTGAGAGAGAGAGAGAGAGAGAGACAGTGTGAGTGTCCCTGTCCGGGTGAGAGAGAGAGAGAGAGAGACAGTGTGAGTGTCCCTGTCCGGGTGAGAGAGAGAGAGACAGTGTGAGAGTCCCTGTCCGGGTGAGAGAGAGAGACTGTGAGTGTCCCTGTCCGGGTGAGAGAGAGAGAGAGACACAGTGTGAGTGTCCCTGTCCGGGTGAGAGAGAGAGACTGTGAGTGTCCCTGTCCGGGTGAGAGACAGAGAGAGAGAGAGACAGTGTGAGTGTCCCTATCCGTGTGAGAGAGAGAGAGAGAGAGACAGTGTGAGTGTCCCTGTCCGGGTGAGAGAGAGAGAGACAGTGTGAGTGTCCCTGTCCGGGTGAGAGAGAGAGAGACAGTGTGAGTGTCCCTGTCCGGGTGAGAGAGAGAGAGAGAGACAGTGTGAGTGTCCCTGTCCGGGTGAGAGAGAGCGAGAGAGACAGTGTGAGTGTCCCTGTCCGGGTGAGAGAGAGAGACAGTGTGAGTGTCCCTGTCCGGGTGAGAGAGAGAGACAGTGTGAGTGTCCCTGTCCAGGTGAGAGAGAGAGAGACAGTGTGAGTGTCCCTGTCCGGGTGAGAGAGAGAGAGAGACAGTGTGAGTGTCCCTGTCCGGGTGAGAGAGAGAGAGAGAGAGACAGTGTGAGTGTCCCTGTCCGGGTGAGAGAGAGAGAGAGAGAGACAGTGTGAGTGTCCCTGTCCGGGTGAGAGAGAGAGAGACAGTGTGAGTGTCCCTGTCCGGGTGAGAGAGAGAGAGAGAGACAGTGTGAGTGTCCCTGTCCGGGTGAGAGAGAGAGAGAGAGAGAGACAGTGTGAGTGTCCCTGTCCGGGTGAGAGAGAGAGAGAGAGAGACAGTGTGAGTGTCCCTGTCCGGGTGAGAGAGAGAGAGAGAGACAGTGTGAGTGTCCCTGTCCGGGTGAGAGAGAGAGAGACGGTGTGAGTGTCCCTGTCCGGGTGAGAGAGAGAGAGAGAGACAGTGCGAGTGTCCCTGTCCGTGTGAGAGAGAGAGAGACAGTATGAGTGTCCCTGTCCGGGTGAGAGAGAGAGAGACAGTGTGAGTGTCCCTGTCCGTGTGAGAGAGAGAGAGACAGTGTGAGTGTCCCTGTCCGGGTGAGAGAGAGAGAGACAGTGTGAGTGTCCCTGTCTGGGTGAGAGAGAAAGAGAGACAGTGTGAGTGTCCCTGTCCGGGTGAGAGAGAGAGAGACAGTGTGAGTGTCCCTGTCCGGGTGAGAGAGAGAGAGACAGTGTGAGTGTCCCTGTCCGTGTGAGAGAGAGAGAGAGAGAGACAGTGTGAGTGTCCCTGTCCGGGTGAGAGAGAGAGAGAGAGACAGTGTGAGTGTCCCTGTCCGGGTGAGAGAGAGAGAGAGTGACAGTGTGAGTGTCCCTGTCTGGGTGAGAGAGAGAGAGAGAGAGAGACAGTGTGAGTGTCCCTGTCCGGGTGAGAGAGAGAGAGACAGTGTGAGTGTCCCTGTCCGGGTGAGAGAGAGAGAGACAGTGTGAGTGTCCCTGTCCGGGTGAGAGAGAGAGAGACAGTGTGAGTGTCCCTGTCCGGGTGAGAGAGAGAGAGAGACAGTGTGAGTGTCCCTGTCCGGGTGAGAGAGAGAGAGAGAGAGAGACAGTGTGAGTGTCCCTGTCCGGGTGAGAGAGAGAGACAGTGTGAGTGTCCCTGTCCGGGTGAGAGAGAGAGAGAGAGAGACAGTGTGAGTGTCCCTGTCCGGGTGAGAGAGAGAGAGAGAGAGACAGTGTGAGTGTCCCTGTCCGGGTGAGAGAGAGAGAGAGAGACAGTGTGAGTGTCCCTGTCCGGGTGAGAGAGAGAGAGAGAGAGACAGTGTGAGTGTCCCTGTCCGGGTGAGAGAGAGAGAGAGAGAGAGACAGTGTGAGTGTCCCTGTCCGGGTGAGAGAGAGAGAGACAGTGTGAGTGTCCCTGTCTGGGTGAGAGAGAGAGAGACAGTGTGAGTGTCCCTGTCCGGGTGAGAGAGAGAGAGAGAGAGACAGTGTGAGTGTCCCTGTCCGGGTGAGAGAGAGAGAGACAGTGTGAGTGTCCCTGTCCGGGTGAGAGAGAGAGAGAGAGACAGTGTGAGTGTCCCTGTCCGGGTGAGAGAGAGAGAGAGACAGTGTGAGTGTCCCTGTCCGGGTGAGAGAGAGAGAGACGGTGTGAGTGTCCCTGTCCGGGTGAGAGAGAGAGACGGTGTGAGTGTCCCTGTCCGGGTGAGAGAGAGAGAGACAGTGTGAGTGTCCCTGTCCGTGTGAGAGAGAGAGAGAGACAGTGTGAGTGTCCCTGTCCGGGTGAGAGAGAGAGAGAGACAGTGTGAGTGTCCCTGTCCGGGTGAGAGAGAGAGAGAGACAGTGTGAGTGTCACTGTCCGGGTGAGAGAGAGAGAGAGACAGTGTGAGTGTCCCTGTCCGGGTGAGAGAGAGAGAGAGACAGTGTGAGTGTCCCTGTCCGGGTGAGAGAGAGAGAGAGAGACAGTGTGAGTGTCCCTGTCCGGGTGAGAGAGAGAGAGACAGTGTGAGTGTCCCTGTCCGGGTGTGAGAGAGAGAGACAGTGTGAGTGTCCCTGTCCGGGTGAGAGAGAGAGAGAGAGAGACAGTGTGAGTGTCCCTGTCCGGGTGAGAGAGAGAGAGAGAGAGACAGTGTGAGTGTCCCTGTCCGGGTGAGAGAGAGAGACAGTGTGAGTGTCCCTGTCCGGGTGAGAGAGAGTGAGAGAGACAGTGTGAGTGTCCCTGTACGTGTGAGAGAGAGAGAGAGAGAGACAGTGTGAGTGTCCCTGTCCGGGTGAGAGAGAGAGAGAGAGACAGTCTGAGTGTCCCTGTCCGGGTGAGAGAGAGAGAGAGACAGTGTGAGTGTCCCTGTCCGGGTGAGAGAGAGAGAGAGAGACAGTCTGAGTGTCCCTGTCCGGGTGAGAGAGAGAGAGAGAGAGAGAGACAGTGTGAGTGTCCCTGTCCGGGTCAGAGAGAGAGACAGTGTGAGTGTCCCTGTCCGGGTGAGAGAGACAGTGTGAGTGTCCCTGTCCGGGTGAGAGAGAGAGACAGTGTGAGTGTCCCTGTCCGGGTGAGAGAGAGAGAGATAGTGTGAGTGTCCCTGTCCGGGTGAGAGAGAGAGAGACGGTGTGAGTGTCCCTGTCCGGGTGAGAGAGAGAGAGAGAGAGAGAGAGAGACAGTGTGAGTGTCCCTGTCCGGGTGAGAGAGAGAGACAGTGTGAGTGTCCCTGTCCGGGTGAGAGAGAGAGAGAGACAGTGTGAGTGTCCCTGTCCGGGTGAGAGAGAGAGATAGAGACAGTGTGAGTGTCCCTGTCCGGGTGAGAGAGAGAGAGACAGTGTGAGTGTCCCTGTCCGGGTGAGAGAGAGAGAGAGACAGTGTGAGTGTCCCTGTCCGGGTGAGAGAGAGAGAGAGACAGTGTGAGTGTCCCTGTCCGGGTGAGAGAGAGAGAGACAGTGTGAGTGTCCCTGTCCGGGTGAGAGAGAGAGAGAGACAGTGTGAGTGTCCCTGTCCGGGTGAGAGAGAGAGAGAGAGACAGTGTGAGTGTCCCTGTCCGGGGGAGAGAGAGAGAGACACTGTGAGTGTCCCTGTCCGGGTGAGAGAGAGAGAGAGACAGTGTGAGTGTCCCTGTACGGGTGAGAGAGAGAGAGAGAGAGAGCGACAGTGTGAGTGTCCCTGTCCGGGTGAGAGAGAGAGAGAGAGACAGTGTGAGTGTCCCTGTCCGGGTGAGAGAGAGCGATAGAGACAGTGTGAGTGTCCCTGTCCGGGTGAGAGAGAGAGAGACAGTGTGAGTGTCCCTGTCCGGGTGAGAGAGAGAGAGAGACAGTGTGAGTGTCCCTGTCCGGGTGAGAGAGAGAGAGAGAGACAGTGTGAGTGTCCCTGTCCGGGTGAGAGAGAGAGAGAGAGAGACAGTGTGAGTGTCCCTGTCCGGGTGAGAGAGAGAGAGAGAGAGACAGTGTGAGTGTCCCTGTCCGGGTGAGAGAGAGAGAGAGAGAGACAGTGTGAGTGTCCCTGTCCGGGTGAGAGAGAGAGACAGTGTGAGTGTCCCTGTCCGGGTGAGAGAGAGAGAGAGAGACAGTGTGAGTGTCCCTGTCCGGGGGAGAGAGAGAGAGACACTGTGAGTGTCCCTGTCCGGGTGAGAGAGAGAGAGAGACAGTGTGAGTGTCCCTGTCCGGGTGAGAGAGAGAGAGAGAGAGCGACAGTGTGAGTGTCCCTGTCCGGGTGAGAGAGAGAGAGAGAGACAGTGTGAGTGTCCCTGTCCGGGTGAGAGAGAGAGAGACAGTGTGAGTGTCCCTGTCCGGGTGAGAGAGAGAGATAGAGACAGTGTGAGTGTCCCTGTCCGGGTGAGAGAGAGAGAGACAGTGTGAGTGTCCCTGTCCGGGTGAGAGAGAGAGAGAGACAGTGTGAGTGTCCCTGTACGGGTGAGAGAGAGAGAGAGAGAGAGAGAGTGTGAGTGTCCCTGTCCGGGTGAGAGAGAGAGAGAGACAGTGTGAGTGTCCCTGTCCGGGTGAGAGAGAGAGAGAGACAGTGTGAGTGTCCCTGTCCGGGTGAGAGAGAGAGAGAGACAGTGTGAGTGTCCCTGTACGGGTGAGAGAGAGAGAGAGAGAGCGACAGTGTGAGTGTCCCTGTCCGGGTGAGAGAGAGAGAGAGAGACAGTGTGAGTGTCCCTGTCCGGGTGAGAGAGAGAGATAGAGACAGTGTGAGTGTCCCTGTCCGGGTGAGAGAGAGAGAGACAGTGTGAGTGTCCCTGTCCGGGTGAGAGAGAGAGAGAGACAGTGTGAGTGTCCCTGTCCGGGTGAGAGAGAGAGAGAGACAGTGTGAGTGTCCCTGTCCGGGTGAGAGAGAGAGAGACAGTGTGAGTGTCCCTGTCCGGGTGAGAGAGAGAGAGAGACAGTGTGAGTGTCCCTGTCCGGGTGAGAGAGAGAGAGAGAGACAGTGTGAGTGTCCCTGTCCGGGGGAGAGAGAGAGAGACACTGTGAGTGTCCCTGTCCGGGTGAGAGAGAGAGAGAGACAGTGTGAGTGTCCCTGTACGGGTGAGAGAGAGAGAGAGAGAGAGCGACAGTGTGAGTGTCCCTGTCCGGGTGAGAGAGAGAGAGAGAGACAGTGTGAGTGTCCCTGTCCGGGTGAGAGAGAGAGAGACAGTGTGAGTGTCCCTGTCCGGGTGAGAGAGAGAGATAGAGACAGTGTGAGTGTCCCTGTCCGGGTGAGAGAGAGAGAGACAGTGTGAGTGTCCCTGTCCGGGTGAGAGAGAGAGAGAGACAGTGTGAGTGTCCCTGTCCGGGTGAGAGAGAGAGAGAGAGACAGTGTGAGTGTCCCTGTCCGGGTGAGAGAGAGAGAGACAGTGTGAGTGTCCCTGTCCGGGTGAGAGAGAGAGAGAGACAGTGTGAGTGTCCCTGTCCGGGTGAGAGAGAGAGAGAGAGAGACAGTGTGAGTGTCCCTGTCCGGGGGAGAGAGAGAGAGACACTGTGAGTGTCCCTGTCCGGGTGAGAGAGAGAGAGAGACAGTGTGAGTGTCCCTGTACGGGTGAGAGAGAGAGAGAGAGAGCGATAGTGTGAGTGTCCCTGTCCGGGTGAGAGAGAGAGAGAGAGACAGTGTGAGTGTCCCTGTCCGGGTGAGAGAGAGAGAGACAGTGTGAGTGTCCCTGTCCGGGTGAGAGAGAGAGAGAGACAGTGTGAGTGTCCCTGTCCGGGTGAGAGAGAGAGAGAGACAGTGTGAGTGTCCCTGTCCGGGTGAGAGAGAGAGAGACAGTGTGAGTGTCCCTGTCCGGGTGAGAGAGAGACAGAGAGAGACAGTGTGAGTGTCCCTGTCCGGGTGAGAGAGAGAGAGAGAGAGACAGTGTGAGTGTCCCTGTCCGGGTGAGAGAGAGAGAGACAGTGAGTGTCCCTGTCCGGGTGAGAGAGAGAGAGACAGTGTGAGTGTCCCTGTCCGGGTGAGAGAGAGAGAGACAGTGTGAGTGTCCCTGTCCGGGTAAGAGAGAGAGAGAGAGAGACAGTGTGAGTGTCCCTGTCCGGGTGAGAGAGAGAGAGAGAGACAGTGTGAGTGTCCCTGTCCGGGTGAGAGAGAGAGAGAGAGACAGTGTGAGTGTCCCTGTCCGGGTGAGAGAGAGAGAGACGGTGTGAGTGTCCCTGTCCGGGTGAGAGAGAGAGACGGTGTGAGTGTCCCTGTCCGGGTGAGAGAGAGAGAGAGAGACAGTGTGAGTGTCCCTGTCCGTGTGAGAGAGAGAGAGACAGTATGAGTGTCCCTGTCCGGGTGAGAGAGAGAGAGACAGTGTGAGTGTCCCTGTCCGTGTGAGAGAGAGAGAGACAGTGTGAGTGTCCCTGTCCGGGTGAGAGAGAGAGAGACAGTGTGAGTGTCCCTGTCTGGGTGAGAGAGAGAGAGAGACAGTGTGAGTGTCCCTGTCCGGGTGAGAGAGAGAGAGACAGTGTGAGTGTCCCTGTCCGGGTGAGAGAGAGAGAGACAGTGTGAGTGTCCCTGTCCGTGTGAGAGAGAGAGAGAGAGAGACAGTGTGAGTGTCCCTGTCCGGGTGAGAGAGAGAGAGAGAGAGAGAGACAGTGTGAGTGTCCCTGTCCGGGTAAGAGAGAGAGAGAGAGAGACAGTGTGAGTGTCCCTGTCCGGGTGAGAGAGAGAGAGAGAGACAGTGTGAGTGTCCCTGTCCGGGTGAGAGAGAGAGAGAGAGACAGTGTGAGTGTCCCTGTCCGGGTGAGAGAGAGAGAGAGACAGTGTGAGTGTCCCTGTCCGGGTGAGAGAGAGAGAGACAGTGTGAGTGTCCCTGTCCGGGTGAGAGAGAGAGAGACAGTGTGAGTGTCCCTGTCCGGGTGAGAGAGAGAGAGACAGTGTGAGTGTCCCTGTCCGGGTGAGAGAGAGAGAGAGAGAGAGACAGTGTGAGTGTCCCTGTCCGGGTGAGAGAGAGAGAGAAAGAGAGAGAGAGACAGTGTGAGTGTCCCTGTCCGGGTGAGAGAGAGAGAGAGAGACAGTGTGAGTGTCCCTGTCCGGGTGAGAGAGAGAGAGAGAGAGAGAGAGACAGTGTGAGTGTCCCTGTCCGGGTGAGAGAGAGAGAGAGAGAGAGACAGTGTGAGTGTCCCTGTCCGGGTGAGAGAGAGAGAGAGACAGTGTGAGTGTCCCTGTCCGGGTGAGAGAGAGAGAGAGAGACAGTGTGAGTGTCCCTGTCCGGGGGAGAGAGAGAGAGAGACACTGTGAGTGTCCCTGTCCGGGTGAGAGAGAGAGAGAGACAGTGTGAGTGTCCCTGTCCGGGTGAGAGAGAGAGAGAGACAGTGTGAGTGTCCCTGTCCGGGTGAGAGAGAGAGAGACAGTGTGAGTGTCCGTGTCCGGGTGAGAGAGAGAGAGAGACAGTGTGAGTGTCCCTGTCCGGGTGAGAGAGAGACAGTGTGAGTGTCCCTGTTCGGGTGAGAGAGAGAGAGAGACAGTGTGAGTGTCCCTGTCCGGGTGAGAGAGAGAGAGAGACAGTGTGAGTGTCCCTGTCCGGGTGAGAGAGAGAGAGACAGTGTGAGTGTCCGTGTCCGGGTGAGAGAGAGAGAGACAGTGTGAGTGTCCCTGTCCGGGTGAGAGAGAGAGAGAGAGACAGTGTGAGTGTCCCTGTCCGGGTGAGAGAGAGAGAGAGACAGTGTGAGTGTCCCTGTCCGGGTGAGAGAGAGAGAGACAGTGTGAGTGTCCCTGTCCGGGTGAGAGAGAGAGAGAGAGACAGTGTGAGTGTCCCTGTCTGGGTGAGAGAGAGAGAGAGACAGTGTGAGTGTCCCTGTCCGGGTGAGAGAGAGAGAGAGAGACAGTGTGAGTGTCCCTGTCCGGGTGAGAGAGAGAGAGAGACAGTGTGAGTGTCCCTGTCCGGGTGAGAGAGAGAGAGAGACAGTGTGAGTGTCCCTGTCCGGGTGAGAGAGAGAGAGAGAGAGAGACCGTGTGAGTGTCCCTGTCCGGGTGAGAGAGAGAGAGAGAGAGAGACAGTGTGAGTGTCCCTGTCCGGGTGAGAGAGAGAGAGAGACAGTGTGAGTGTCCCTGTCCGGGTCAGAGAGAGAGAGAGACAGTGTGAGTGTCCCTGTCCGGGTGAGAGAGAGAGAGACAGTGTGAGTGTCCCTGTCCGGGTGAGAGAGAGAGAGAGAGAGAGAGAGAGACAGTGTGAGTGTCCCTGTCCGGGTGAGAGAGAGAGAGAGAGAGACAGTGTGAGTGTCCCTGTCCGGGTGAGAGAGAGAGAGAGACAGTGTGAGTGTCCCTGTCCGGGTGAGAGAGAGAGAGAGACAGTGTGAGTGTCCCTGTCCGGGTGAGAGAGAGAGAGAGACAGTGTGAGTGTCCCTGTCCGGGTGAGAGAGAGAGAGAGACAGTGTGAGTGTCCCTGTCCGGGTGAGAGAGAGAGAGACAGTGTGAGTGTCCCTGTCCGGGTGAGAGAGAGAGAGACAGTGTGAGTGTCCCTGTCCGGGTGAGAGAGAGAGAGACAGTGTGAGTGTCGTTGTCCGGGTGAGAGAGAGAGAGACAGTGTGAGTGTCCCTGTCTGGGTGCGAGAGAGAGAGAGAGAGACACAGTGTGAGTCTCCCTGTCCGGGTGAGAGAGAGAGAGAGACAGTGTGAGTGTCCGTGTCCGGGGGAGAGAGAGAGAGAGACAGTGTGAGTGTCCCTGTCCGGGTGAGAGAGAGAGAGAGAGAGACAGTGTGAGTGTCCCTGTCCGGGTGAGAGAGAGAGAGACAGTGTGAGTGTCCCTGTCCGGGTGAGAGAGAGAGAGAGACAGTGTGAGTGTCCGTGTCCGGGGGAGAGGGAGAGTGTGTGAGTGTCCCTGTCCGGATGAGGGTGATGGAGGGAGGGAGAGACAGGTTGAGTGGTCCGTATCCCTGGCCAGTGTGTTTGAGAGATAACCTTGTTCCGATCCAGTGTTTCAGGGATATCGTATTGGAAGGCTTCATCCGTGGTCCGTGTCAGTCTGCACTCGCCGTGAGGGACAGACACCATGAGTAAACAGAAGGATTCCACAGGTGAGATCGTGAAAGGGATTTCTGAGGGTGTGAGGGGCAAATGGGTTGCGGAAACGAGATTGTGAAAGGGATTTCTGAGGGTGTGAGGGGCAAGTGGGTTGCGGAAACGAGATTGTGAAAGGGATTTCTGAGGGTGTGAGGGGGAAATGGGTTGCGGAAACGAGATTGTGAAAGGGATTTCTGAGGGTGTGAGGGGGAAATGGGTTGCGGAAACGAGATTGTGAAAGGGATTTCTGAGGGTGTGAGGGGCAAATGGGTTGCGGAAACGAGATTGTGAAAGGGATTTCTGAGGGTGTGAGGGGGAAATGGGTTGCGGAAACGAGATTGTGAAAGGGATTTCTGAGGGTGTGAGGGGGAAATGGGTTGCGGAAACGAGATTGTGAAAGGGATTTCTGAGGCTGTTAGAGGGGAATTGATCTTGGACTCAAGGAGATTGAGAAAATGATTTCTGAAGGTGTGAGGGGGAATTGGGTTGGGGAAACAAGGAGAATGTGAAAGGGATTTCTGAGGGTGTGAGTGGGGAACTCGGCTGGGAATCAAGGAGATTGTGAAAGGGATTTCTGAGGCTGTTTGGGGATTTGATCTTGGAATCGAGATTGAGAAAGGGATTTCTGAGGCTGTTAGGGGGAATTGATCTTGGACTCAAGGAGATTGAGAAAGAGATTTCTGAAGGTGTGAGGGGGAATTGGGTTAGGGAAACAAGGAGATTGTGAAAGGGATTTCTGAGGCTTTTAGAGGGGAATTGATCTTGGACTCAAGGAGATTGAGAATGGGATTTCTGAGGCTTTTAGAGGGGAATTGATCTTGGACTCGAGATCGAGAAAGGGATTTCTGGGGGTGTGAGTGGGGAAATGGGTTGGGGAAGATAAGGGTTGCTAAGGACATTAGGGTGAGAGTGGCTGTTCTGTATCCGTTGCAGGTGATAGGCCAATCCTACTCAAATTTTCCATGATACTTAAATTTGGCCTGTTTGCAGTTTTATATATTTTTTAAAAAAAAGCAACTTGAATGCAGGTATCAAACATGAGGATTTTAAGGGGGTATTCCATCTCACATGACGGACAGACTGATCTAAAATCAGATCCTGGTGCAGGCGCTGTCAGATCTGCTGAGTTCCTCCAGCAGTTTTTTTTTGTGCCAAAAAATATTAAATCTCGGGGGAAATGGACATTTTTAACCCAAAATTAGCTCAGCAGTGGAAATCAAAAGCCAGTTGGTCAGGTTGAATCTGTGTGACCTCTGATGATCCCAGATTCCTATGATCAGCTGTTTTTTTTTAAAAGAAGGGCTGTGTGGCAAGTTCTGTTTGCAATATCTGATTAAAAATTTGGACTTGGATGTGGAAGACCTGAATGCTGACAGAAGTCATGGAGTCCCAGAAAAGTACGGCGTAAAAACAAGTTCTTTGGCCCATCTAGTCTGTGCTGAAACATTAAAACTGTCTACTCCCATCAACCTGCACTGGGACCAAACTTAAATACGTGGCCAGGAATAAGCACAGTAATCTTCGTAGCTGGCCGGTGGCGCAGTGACATCAGCGCTGGACTCCGGTACGGAGGTTCCCGAGTTCGAATCCAGTCGGGCTGCTCCCGGGCACGCTTTCCGTCCCTGCCGGGTTGAGTGTCGAGCTCGCAACATAGCCTCGTTTAAAAAAAAAACACTGCGCTGTGAGAAGGACGTGGGGGACCGCTCACAGAAACTTTCCTCCAAGACAACCACTTGAAAAAGTGGTCGCCGAGGCTCGGGCAGAGTGTGGCACACAAAAAAAAATCTTTGTATACAGCCCAGAATTGACGTTAGAAAGCGTAAGTGTGGTTCTTTCCCCCCAAGAGAGGCAGTGAAATGACATCTGTCTAATGACTGAGTTGCAAGGACCTACAAATGTGAGTAGGCTTCCTGACCCCTCGGTTGCCCCACCATTCAATATGATCATGGCTGATCTGTGTTGGCCCCTGACTCTTCCGTGTGAGCACCCACAGTCCTCAATTCGCTGACTGTTCCAAAAAAAAACAAAGACAATCTACCTCCATCTTAAGCTTGCCCGATGATTTAGTGGCCGCAACACAGTGGGGTCGGAAATTTCAGAGATTCGACATCCTCTGCCAAACCAAATTTCCGCCCAGAACCTCTTCTGCACCAGTGTAGTGGCAGGCACAGCAGACTTCGGGGCGGGAGGCCCAGGGTGTGAGGCCAGCCAGATCCTTGCACGAGTTCCACCCGTGCTGGGCTGACCATCGAGCCAGCAGCTCGGCCTCATGACACAGACGACGCGTAAGGGAGCGGCGAAGTTGCCACCCGAGGTGCGGGAAGAGCTTTCAGTTCACCTTTTTACCAATTTCAAATGTCTGTCCCTTTAAACTATGCCCGATCCCCCATCATTTGAGTCTCTCACACTGAAAACATTTTAGCGTCTATCCTGACGTTCTCCTTCAGCATCGTTTACGTCTCAATAAGCTCACCCATTATTCTGAAATTTAAATAAAACTTGAAAGGACGGTTCTCTTAGCCCATGACTGAGTCGGATCAATCTAAGGGTGTGTATATGAAAAGGAATACACTCTTGTTTAAATTAACGTGGAGTTGTGATTATTTTTTCAGCTACGTCAGTTATTTTGAAGTATTTGACCGATCAGAATCGGCCCTACAGTGCTCAGGATGTTTTCGGGAATCTCCAGCGAGAGCACCATTTTGGGAAAACGGTAAGATGGATTTGGTGTTACGGGACTGTACACCCGTTTGCCGATGATTTAACATGCTGTGTCTGAGTTCAGCAACTTCTGAGGGTTATTTGTCCACAGCTTCCCCGGCCGATCAGTCGAATTTTTCAAACCCAGAAGTTTAAAAATGCGGAATAAAATTTATTGAATTTCTGTGGACGTAATTTAAACGAACACAAAGTCATTGATGTTGAGGATGGTTTTCAGGATTGACGGGGGGGGAGGGAAGCTTGTTCAGTTCACAATGTGGATGGGAAAGACGGCAAACGGAAATGAATAAGAGCCAGGTTTACTGTCACTGGCCTGTGTCATCGAATCCACTGTCCCCACCATCACCACCCACTGACCCCCCCCATCTCTACCCACTGACCCCCCCATCTCTAACAACTGACCCCCCGTCTCTACCCACTGACCCTCCCATCTCTACCCACTGACCCCCCGTCTCTACCCACTGTCCCCACCATCACCACCCATTGACCCCCCCATCTCTACCCACTGACCCCCCCATCTCTAACAACTGACCCCCCGTCTCTACCCACTGACCCTCCCATCTCTACCCACTGACCCCCCGTCTCTACCCACTGTCCCCACCATCACCACCCACTGACCCCCCCCATCTCTACCCACTGACCCCCCCATCTCTAACAACTGACCCCCCGTCTCTACCCACTGACCCTCCCATCTCTACCCACTGACCCCCCGTCTCTACCCACTGTCCCCACCATCACCACCCACTGACCCCCCCATCTCTACCCACTGACCCCCCCATCTCTAACAACTGACCCCCCGTCTCTACCCACTGACCCTCCCATCTCTACCCACTGACCCCCCCGTCTCTACCCACTGACCCCCCGTCTCTACCCACTGACCCCCCCGTCTCTACCCACTGACACCCCCATCTCTACCCACTGACCCCCCATTACCATCACCACCAACTGACCCCCCATCTCTACCCACTGACCCCCCATCTCTACCCACTGACCCCCCATCTCTACCCACTGACCCCCCTCTCTACCCACTGACCCATCTCTACCCACTGACCCCCCCCTCTACCCACTGACCCTAAATCACCATCTCTACCAACTGACCCCCCATACCAACTGACCCCCCATCTTTACCCACTGACCCCCCCATCTCTACCCACTGTCCCCACGTCTCCACCCACTGACACCCCCCCGTCTCCACCGACTGACCCCCCCATCTCTACCCACTGACCCCCCCTCTCTACCCACTGACCCCCCCCTCTACCCACTGACCCCCCCTCTCTACCCACTGACCCCCCCTCTACACTCAATGACCCCCTATCTCTACCCACTGACCCCCCCATCTCTACCCTCTGACCCCCCCATCTCTACCCACTGACCCCCCCATCACCATCTCTACCCACTGTCCCCCCATCTCTACCCACTGTCCCCCCATCTCTACCCACTGTCCCCCCCATCTCTACCCACTGTCCCCCCATCTCTACCCACTGACCCCCCCTCTCTACCCACTGACCCCCTGCATCTCTACCCACTGACCCCCCGCATCTCTACCCACTGACCCCCCATCTCTACCCACTGACCCCCCCTCTCTACCTACTGACCCCCCGTCTCTACCCACTGTCCCCCCCGTCTCTACCCACTGTCCCCCCCGTCTCCACCCACTGTCCCCCCGTCTCCACCCACTGTCCCCCCCGTCTCCACCGACTGACACCCCCCGTCTCTACCCACTGACCCCCGTCTCTACCCACTGACCCCCCTCTCTACCCAATGACCCCCTATCTCTACCCACTGACCCCCCATCACCATCACCACCCACTGTCCCCCCATCTCTACCCACTGTCCCCCATCACCGCCCACTGACCCCCCCATCTCCACCCACTGACCCCCCCATAACCACCCACTGACCCCCCCACCCACTGACACCCCCATCTCTACCCACTGACCCCCGATCTCTACCCACTGACCCCCCCATCTCTACCCACTGTCCCCCATTACCACCCACTGACACCCCCCGTCTCTACCCACTGACCCCCCCATCACCATCACCACCCACTGACCCCCCTCTCTACCCACTGACCCCCCATCTCTACCCACTGACCCCCCATCTCTACCCACTGACCCCCCATCTCTACCCACTGACCCCCCCATCTCTACCCACTGACCCCCCCATCACCATCACCACCCACTGTCCCCCCCATCTCTACCCACTGTCCCCCCATCTCTACCCACTGACCCCCCATCTCTACCCACTGACCCCCCTCTCTACCCACTGACCCCCCTCTCTACCCACTGTCCCCCATCTCTACCCACTGTCCCCCCATCACCACCCACTGACCCCCCCATCACCACCCACTGACCCCGCCATCACCACCCACTGACCCCCCCTCTACCCACTGACCCCCCCTCTCTACCCACTGACCCCCCCTCTCTACCCACTGACCCCCCTCTCTACCCACTGACCCCCCCATCTCTACCCACTGACCCCCCCATCACCATCACCACCCCATCACCATCACCACCCACTGTCCCCCCATCTCTACCCACTGTCCCCCGCGTCTCTACCCACTGTCCCCCCCTCTCTACCCACTGACCCCCCTCTCTACCCACTGACCCCTCGTCTCTACCCACTGACCCCCCATCACCACCCACTGACCCCCCATCACCATCACCACCCACTGACCCCCCATCACCATCTCTACCCACTGACCCCCCCATCTCTACCCACTGACCCCCCCATCTCTACCCACTGACCCCCCCGTCTCTACCCACTGACCCCCATCACCATCTCTACCCACTGACCCCCATCACCATCTCTACCCACTGACGCTCCCATCTCTACCCACTGACCCCCCGTCTCTACCCACTGACCCCCATCACCACCCACTGACCCCCATCACCATCACCACCCACTGACCCCCCATCACCACCCACTGACCCCCCATCATCACCCACTGACCCCACCATCACCACCCACTGACCCTCCCGTCTCTACCCACTGACCCCCCCATCTCTACCCACTGTCCCCCCGTCTCTACCCACTGTCCCCCCATCACCACCCACTGACCCCCCCGTATCTACCCACTGACCCCCGCATCTCTACCCACTGACCCCCCCATCTCTACCCACTGACCCCCCATCTCTACCCACTGACCCCCCATCTCTACCCACTGTCCCCCCGTCTCTACCCACTGACCCCCATCACCATCACCATCACCATCACCACTCACTGACGCTCCCATCTCTACCCACTGACCCCCAGTCTCTACTCACTGACCCCCCGTCTCTACCCACTGACCCCTCATCACCATCACCATCCACTGACCCCCCCATCTCTACCCACTGTCCCCCATCACCACCCACTGACCCCTCCGTCTCTACCCACTGACCCCCCATCACCATCACCACCCACTGACCCCCATCTCTACCCACTGACCCCCATCACCATCACCACCCACTGACCCCCGCGTCTCTACCCACTGACCCCCCATCACCATCACCACGCACTGACCCCCCCATCTCTACCCACTGTCCCCCATCACCACCCACTGACCCCCCCATCTCTACTCACTGACCCCCATCACCATCACCACTCACTGACCCCCCATCATCACCCACTGACCCCACCATCACCACCCACTGACCCCCCCATCTCTACCCACTGTCCCCCCATCACCACCCACTGACCCCCCCGTATCTACCCACTGACTCCCCCATCACCATCACCACCCACTGGCCCCCCCATCTCTACCCACTGACCCCCCATCTCTACCCACTGTCCCCCCATCACCACCCACTGACCCCCCCGTCTCTACCCACTGACCCCCATCACCATCACCATCACCGCCCACTGACCCACCATCATCACCCACTGACCCCGACATTACCATCATCACCCACTGACCCCCCCATCACCATCACCACCCACTGACCCTCCCATCTCTACCCACTGACCCCCCCATCTCTACCCACTGACCCCCCCATCTCTACCCACTGACCCCCCATCTCTACCCACTGACCCCCCCCTCTACCCACTGACCCCCCCTCTCTACCCACTGACCCCCCCTCTCTACCCACTGACCCCCCATCACCACCCACTGACCCCCCATGACCACCCACTGACCCTCCCGTCTCTACCCACTGACCCCCCCATCTCTACCCACTGTCCCCCCCGTCTCTACCCACTGTCCCCCCATCACCACCCACTGACCCCCCCGTATCTACCCACTGACCCCCCATCTCTACCCACTGACCCCCCATCTCTACCCACTGTCCCCATCACCACCCACTGACCCCCCGTCTCTACCCACTGACCCCCATCACCATCACCATCACCATCACCACTCACTGACGCTCCCATCTCTACCCACTGACCCCCAGTCTCTACTCACTGACCCCCCCTCTCTACCCACTGACCCCCCATCACCATCACCATCCACTGACCCCCCCATCTCTACCCACTGTCTCCCATCACCACCCACTGACCCCCGCGTCTCTACCCACTGACCCCCCATCACCATCACCACGCACTGACCCCCCCATCTCTACCCACTGTCCCCCATCACCACCCACTGACCCCCATCTCTACTCACTGACCCCCATCACCATCACCACTCACTGACCCCCCATCATCACCCACTGACCCCACCATCACCACCCACTGACCCCCCCATCACCACCCACTGTCCCCCCATCACCACCCACTGACCCCCCCCGTATCTACCCACTGACCCCCCCATCACCATCACCACCCACTGGCCCCCCCATCTCTACCCACTGACCCCCCATCTCTACCCACTGTCCCCCCATCACCACCCACTGATCCCCCCGTCTCTACCCACTGACCCCCATCACCATCACCGCCCACTGACCCACCATCATCACCCACTGACCCCGACATTACCATCATCACCCACTGAACCCCCATCAGCATCACCACCCACTGACCCTCCCATCTCTACCCACTGACCCCCCCATCTCTACCCACTGACCCCCCCATCTCTACCCACTGACCCCCCATCTCTACCCACTGACCCCCCCATCTCTACCCACTGACCCCCCCTCTACCCACTGACCCCCCTCTACCCACTGACCCCCCATCACCACCCACTGACCCCCCTCTATACCCACTGACCCCCCATCACCACCCACTGACCCCCCTCTCTACCCACTGACCCCCCCTCTACCCACTGACCCCCCTCTCTACCCACTGACCCCCCCTTTCTACCCACTGACCCCCCCTCTCTACCCACTGACCCCCCATCTCTACCCAATGAACCCCCCCATCTCTACCCACTGACCCCCATCACCACCCACTGACCCCCCCTCTACCCACTGACCCCCCCTCTACCCACTGACCCCCCTCTCTACCCACTGACCCCCCCTCTCTACCCACTGACCCCCCCATCTCTACCCACTGACCCCCCTCTCTACCCACTGACCCCCGTCTCTACCCACTGACCCCCCATCACAACCCACTGACCCCCCTCTCTACCAACTGACCCCCCATCACTATCACCACCCACTGACACCCCATCTCTACCCACTGACACCCCATCTCTACCCACTGACCCCCCTCTCTACCCACTGATCCCCCTCTCTACCCACTGACCCCCCCATCTCTACCCACTGACCCCCCATCTCTACCCACTGACACCCCATCTCTACCCACTGACCCCCATCACCACCCACTGAACCTCCCATCACCACCCACTGACCCCCCTCTCTACCCACTGACCCCCCTCTCTACCCACTGACCCCCCTCTCTACCCACTGACCCCCCGATTCTACCCACTGACCCCCCATCACCATCACCACCCACTGACCCCCCATCACCATCACCACACACTGAACCCCCCATCTCTACCCACTGACCCCCATCACCACCCACTGAACCTCCCATCACCACCCACTGACCCCCCTCTCTATCCACTGACCCCCCTCTCTACCCACTGACCCCCCGTCTCTACCCACTGACCCCCCATCACCACCCACTGACACCCCTCTCTACCCACTGACCCCCCTCTCTACCCACTGACACCCCATCTCTACCCACTGACACCCCATCTCTACCCACTGACCCCCCTCTCTACCCACTGACCCCCTCTCTACCCACTGACCCCCCGATTCTACCCACTGACCCCCCATCACCATCACCACCCACTGACCCCCCATCACCATCACCACCCACTGACCCCCCATCTCTACCCACTGACCCCCCATCTCTACCCACTGTCCCCCCATCACCACCCACTGACCCCCCCGTCTCTACCCACTGACCCCCCGTCTCTATCATTGACACCCCCAACACCATCACCATCCACTGACCCCCCATCTCTACCCACTGTCCCCCATCACCACCCACTGACCCCCCTGTCTCTATCCACTGACCCCCCATCACCATCACCACCCACTGACCCCCCATCTCTACCCACTGACCCCCCGTCTCTACCCACTGACCCCCCCGTCTCTACCCACTGACACACCCATCACCAGAACCACGCACTGACCCCCCCATCTCTACCCACTGTCCCCCCATCACCACCCACTGAACCCCCATCTCTACCCACTGACCCCCATCACCATTACCACTCACTGACCCCCCATCACACCCACTGATCCACCATCATCACCCACTGACCCCCACATTACCATCATCACCCACTGACCCCCCATCACCATCACCACCCACTGACCCCCCCATCTCTACCCACTGACCCCCCCATCTCTACCAACTGACCCCCCCATCTCTAACCACTGACCCCCCATCACTATCACCACCCACTGACCACCCCATCACCACCCACTGACCACCCCATCACTATCACCACCCACTGACCACCCCATCACCACCCACTGACCACCCCATTACCATCACCACCCACTGACCCCCCCATCACCAACACCACCCACTGACCCCCCCATCACCAACACCACCCATTGACCCCCCCATCACCATCACCACCCACTGACCCCCCATCCCCATCACCACCCACTAACCCCCCATCAACATCACCACCCACTGACCCCCCATCACCATCACCACCCACTGACCCCCCATCACCATCACCACCCACTGACCCATCACCACCCACTGACCCCCCATCACCATCACCACCCACTGACCCCCCATCACCATCTCCACCCACTGACCCATCACCACCCACTGACACCCATCGCCATCACCACCCACTGACCCCCCATCACCATCACCACCCACTGACCCCACCATCACCACCCACTGACCCCCCCGCCCCATCCCCACATACTGACCCCCCATCACCATCACCACCCACTGCCCCCCCTACCCACTGCCCCCCAATCTCACTGACCCCCCATCTCTACCCACTGTCCCCCCAATCTCTACCCACTGACCCCCCATCACCACCCACTGACCCCCCAATACCATCTCCACCCGCTGACCCCCCATCACCATCTCCACCCACTGACCCCCCATCACCATCAGCACCCACTGACCCCCCCATCACCATCTCCACCCACTGACCCCCCCATTTCTACCCACTGACCCCCATCACCATCACCACTCACTGACCCCCATCTCTACCCACTGACCCCCATCTCTACCCACTGACCCCCCATCACCACCCACTGACCCCCCATCACCACCCACTGACGCCCCATCTCTACCCACTGACCACCCCATCACCATCACCACCCACCGACCCCCCCATCACCATCACCACCCACCGACCCCCCATCACCATCACCACCCACTGACCCCCCCATCCCCATCACCACCCACTAACCCCCCATCACCATCACCACCCACTGACCCCCCATCACCATCATCAATCATTGACCCCCATACCACCACCCACTGACCCCCCATCACCATCTCCACCCACTGACCCCCCCATCACCATCTCCACCCACTGACCCATCACCACCCACTGACCCCCCATCACCATCACCACCCACTGACCCCACCATCACCACCCACTGACCCCCCACCCCATCCCCACATACTGACCCCCCATCACCATCACCACCCACTGACCCCCCATCTCTACCCACTGTCCCCCCAATCTCTACCCACTGACCCCCCATCACCACCCACTGACCCCCCAATACCATCTCCACCCGCTGACCCCCCATCACCATCTCCACCCACTGACCCCCCATCACCATCAGCACCCACTGACCCCCCCATCACCATCTCCACCCACTGACCCCCCCATTTCTACCCACTGACCCCCATCACCATCACCACTCACTGACCCCCATCTCTACCCACTGACCCCCATCTCTACCCACTGACCCCCCATCACCACCCACTGACCCCCCATCACCACCCACTGACGCCCCATCTCTACCCACTGACCACCCCATCACCATCACCACCCACCGACCCCCCCATCACCATCACCACCCACCGACCCCCCATCACCATCACCACCCACTGACCCCCCATCACCCATCACCCCCCATCACCCACCCACTGACCCCCCATCACCATCACCACCCACTGACCCCCCACTGACCCCCCACCCCATCCCCACATACTGACCCCCCATCACCATCACCACCCACTGACCCCCCATCACCATCTCCACCCACTGACCCCCCATCACCGTCACCACCCACTGACCCCCATCACCACCCACTGACACCCATCACCATCACCACCCACTGACCCCCCATCACCATCACCACCCACTGACCCCCCCATCTCTACCCACTGACCCCCCCGTCTCTACCCACTGACCCCCATCACCATCTCTACCCACTGCACACTCCCGTCTCTACCCACTGACCCCCCCGTCTCTACCCACTGACCCCCATCACCACCCACTGACCCCCATCACCATCACCACCCACTGACCCCCCATCACCACCCACTGACCCCCCATCATCACCCACTGACCCCACCATCACCAACTGACCCTCCCGTCTCTACCCACTGACCCCCCATCTCTACCCACTGTCCCCCCCGTCTCTACCCACTGTCCCCCCATCACCACCCACTGACCCCCCGTATCTACCCACTGACCCCCGCATCTCTACCCACTGACCCCCCCATCTCTACCCACTGACCCCCCATCTCTACCCACTGTCCCCCATCACCACCCACTGACCCCCTGTCTCTACCCACTGACCCCCATCACCATCACCATCACCATCACCACTCACTGACGCTCCCATCTCTACCCACTGACCCCCAGTCTCTACTCACTGACCCCCCGTCTCTACCCACTGACCCCCCATCACCATCACCATCCACTGACCCCCCCATCTCTACCCACTGTCCCCCATCACCACCCACTGACCCCTCCGTCTCTACCCACTGACCCCCCATCACCATCACCACCCACTGACCCCCCATCTCTACCCACTGACCCCCATCACCATCACCAACCACTGACCCCCGCGTCTCTACCCACTGACCCCCCATCACCATCACCACGCACTGACCCCCCCATCTCTACCCACTGTCCCCCATCACCACCCACTGACCCCCCCATCTCTACTCACTGACCCCCATCACCATCACCACTCACTGACCCCCCATCATCACCCACTGACCCCACCATCACCACCCACTGACCCCCCCATCTCTACCCACTGTCCCCCCATCACCACCCACTGACCCCCCGTATCTACCCACTGACCCCCCCATCACCATCACCACCCACTGGCCCCCCCATCTCTACCCACTGACCCCCCATCTCTACCCACTGTCCCCCCATCACCACCCACTGACCCCCCCGTCTCTACCCACTGACCCCCATCACCATCACCATCACCGCCCACTGACCCACCATCATCACCCACTGACCCCAACATTACCATCATCACCCACTGACCCCCCCATCACCATCACCACCCACTGACCCTCCCATCTCTACCCACTGACCCCCCCATCTCTACCCACTGACCCCCCATCTCTACCCACTGACCCCCCATCTCTACCCACTGACCCCCCCATCTCTACCCACTGACCCCCCCATCTCTACCCACTGACCCCCCCTCTACCCACTGACCCCCCCTCTCTACCCACTGACCCCCCCTCTCTACCCACTGACCCCCCATCACCACCCACTGACCCCCCATCACCACCCACTGACCTCCCTCTCTACCCACTGACCCCCCTCTCTACCCACTGACCCCCCCTCTCTACCCACTGACCCCCCCTCTCTACCCACTGACCCCCCATCTCTACCCACTGACCCCCCATCTCTACCCACTGACCCCCCATCACCACCCACTGACCCCCCTCTATACCCACTGACCCCCCCATCACCACCCACTGACCCCCCTCTCTACCCACTGACCCCCCCTCTCTACCCACTGACCCCCCTCTCTACCCACTGACCCCCATCTCTACCCAATGAACCCCCCCATCTCTACCCACTGACCCCCATCACCACCCACTGACCCCCCCTCTACCCACTGACCCCCCCCTCTACCCACTGACCCCCCCTCTACCCACTGACCCCCTCTCTACCCACTGACCCCCCCTCTCTACCCACTGACCCCCCCATCTCTACCCACTGACCCCCCCTCTCTACCCACTGACCCCCCTCTCTACCCACTGACCCCCCCGTCTCTACCCACTGACCCCCCATCACCACCCACTGACCCCCCTCTCTACCAACTGACCCCCCATCACTATCACCACCCACTGACACCCCATCTCTACCCACTGACCCCCCTCTCTACCCACTGACCCCCCTCTCTACCCACTGACCCCCCCATCTCTACCCACTGACCCCCCATCTCTACCCACTGACCCCCCCTCTCTACCCACTGACCCCCCCTCTCTACCCACTGACCCCCCATCTCTACCCACTGACCCCCCATCACCACCCACTGACCCCCCTCTATACCCACTGACCCCCCATCACCACCCACTGACCCCCCTCTCTACCCACTGACCCCCCCTCTACCCACTGACCCCCCTCTCTACCCACTGACCCCCCCTCTCTACCCACTGACCCCCCCTCTCTAACCACTGACCCCCCATCTCTACCCAATGAACCCCCCCATCTCTACCCACTGACCCCCATCACCACCCACTGACCCCCCCTCTACCCACTGACCCCCCCCTCTACCCACTGACCCCCCCCTCTACCCACTGACCCCCCTCTCTACCCACTGACCCCCCCATCTCTACCCACTGACCCCCCCTCTCTACCCACTGACCCCCCTCTCTACCCACTGACCCCCCCGTCTCTACCCACTGACCCCCCATCACCACCCACTGACCCCCCTCTCTACCAACTGACCCCCCATCACTATCACCACCCACTGACACCCCATCTCTACCCACTGACACCCCATCTCTACCCACTGACCCCCCTCTCTACCCACTGACCCCCCTCTCTACCCACTGACCCCCCTCTCTACCCACTGACCCCCCCATCTCTACCCACTGACCCCCCATCTCTACCCACTGACCCCCATCACCACCCACTGAACCTCCCATCACCACCCACTGAACCCCCTCTCTATTCACTGACCCCCCTCTCTACCCACTGACCCCCCTCTCTACCCACTGACCCCCCGATTCTACCCACTGACCCCCCATCACCATCACCACCCACTGACCCCCCATCACCATCACCACACACTGAACCCCCCATCTCTACCCACTGACCCCCCTCTCTACCCACTGACCCCCCATCTCTACCCACTGACCCCCATCACCACCCACTGAACCTCCCATCACCACCCACTGACCCCCCTCTCTACCCACTGACCCCCCTCTCTACCCACTGACCCCCCGTCTCTACCCACTGACCCCCCATCACCACCCACTGACCCCCCTCTCTACCCACTGACCCCCCTCTCTACCCACTGACACCCCATCTCTACCCACTGACACCCCATCTCTACCCACTGACCCCCCATCACCACCCACTGACCCCCCTCTCTACCCACTGACCCCCCTCTCTACCCACTGACCACCCCATCTCTACCCACTGACCACCCCATCTCTACCCACTGACCCCCCATCTCTACCCACTGACCCCCATCACCACCCACTGAACCTCCCATCACCACCCACTGACCCCCCGATTCTACCCACTGACCCCCCATCACCATCACCACCCACTGACCCCCCATCACCATCACCACCCACTGACCCCCCATCTCTACCCACTGACCCCCCATCTCTACCCACTGTCCCCCCATCACCACCCACTGACCCCCCCGTCTCTACCCACTGACCCCCCGTCTCTATGACACCCCCATCACCATCACCATCCACTGACCCCCCATCTCTACCCACTGTCCCCCATCACCACCCACTGACCCCCCCATCTCTACCCACTGACCCCCCATCACCACCCACTGACCCCCCATCACCACCCACTGACGCCCCATCTCTACCCACTGACCACCCCATCACCATCACCACCCACCGACCCCCCCATCACCATCACCACCCACCGACCCCCCATCACCATCACCACCCACTGACCCCCCCATCCCCATCACCACCCACTAACCCCCCATCACCATCACCACCCACTGACCCCCCATCACCATCATCAATCATTGACCCCCATCACCACCCACTGACCCCCCATCACCATCTCCACCCACTGACCCCCCCATCACCATCTCCACCCACTGACCCATCACCACCCACTGACCCCCCATCACCATCACCACCCACTGACCCCACCATCACCACCCACTGACCCCCCACCCCATCCCCACATACTGACCCCCCATCACCATCACCACCCACTGACCCCCCATCTCTACCCACTGTCCCCCCAATCTCTACCCACTGACCCCCCATCACCACCCACTGACCCCCCAATACCATCTCCACCCGCTGACCCCCCATCACCATCTCCACCCACTGACCCCCCATCACCATCAGCACCGACTGACCCCCCCATCACCATCTCCACCCACTGACCCCCCCATTTCTACCCACTGACCCCCATCACCATCACCACTCACTGACCCCCATCTCTACCCACTGACCCCCATCTCTACCCACTGACCCCCCATCACCACCCACTGACCCCCCATCACCACCCACTGACGCCCCATCTCTACCCACTGACCACCCCATCACCATCACCACCCACCGACCCCCCCATCACCATCACCACCCACCGACCCCCCATCACCATCACCACCCACTGACCCCCCATCCCCATCACCACCCACTAACCCCCCATCACCATCACCACCCACTGACCCCCCATCACCATCACCACCCACTGACCCCACCATCACCACCCACTGACCCCCCACCCCATCCCCACATACTGACCCCCCATCACCATCACCACCCACTGACCCCCCATCACCATCTCCACCCACTGACCCCCCATCACCGTCACCACCCACTGACCCCCATCACCACCCACTGACACCCATCACCATCACCACCCACTGACCCCCCATCACCATCACCACCCACTGACCCCCCCATCTCTACCCACTGACCCCCCCGTCTCTACCCACTGACCCCCATCACCATCTCTACCCACTGACGCTCCCGTCTCTACCCACTGACCCCCCCGTCTCTACCCACTGACCCCCATCACCACCCACTGACCCCCATCACCATCACCACCCACTGACCCCCCATCACCACCCACTGACCCCCCATCATCACCCACTGACCCCACCATCACCAACTGACCCTCCCGTCTCTACCCACTGACCCCCCATCTCTACCCACTGTCCCCCCCGTCTCTACCCACTGTCCCCCCATCACCACCCACTGACCCCCCGTATCTACCCACTGACCCCCGCATCTCTACCCACTGACCCCCCCATCTCTACCCACTGACCCCCCATCTCTACCCACTGTCCCCCATCACCACCCACTGACCCCCTGTCTCTACCCACTGACCCCCATCACCATCACCATCACCATCACCACTCACTGACGCTCCCATCTCTACCCACTGACCCCCAGTCTCTACTCACTGACCCCCCGTCTCTACCCACTGACCCCCCATCACCATCACCATCCACTGACCCCCCCATCTCTACCCACTGTCCCCCATCACCACCCACTGACCCCTCCGTCTCTACCCACTGACCCCCCATCACCATCACCACCCACTGACCCCCCATCTCTACCCACTGACCCCCATCACCATCACCAACCACTGACCCCCGCGTCTCTACCCACTGACCCCCCATCACCATCACCACGCACTGACCCCCCCATCTCTACCCACTGTCCCCCATCACCACCCACTGACCCCCCCATCTCTACTCACTGACCCCCATCACCATCACCACTCACTGACCCCCCATCATCACCCACTGACCCCACCATCACCACCCACTGACCCCCCCATCTCTACCCACTGTCCCCCCATCACCACCCACTGACCCCCCGTATCTACCCACTGACCCCCCCATCACCATCACCACCCACTGGCCCCCCCATCTCTACCCACTGACCCCCCATCTCTACCCACTGTCCCCCCATCACCACCCACTGACCCCCCCGTCTCTACCCACTGACCCCCATCACCATCACCATCACCGCCCACTGACCCACCATCATCACCCACTGACCCCAACATTACCATCATCACCCACTGACCCCCCCATCACCATCACCACCCACTGACCCTCCCATCTCTACCCACTGACCCCCCCATCTCTACCCACTGACCCCCCATCTCTACCCACTGACCCCCCATCTCTACCCACTGACCCCCCCTCTACCCACTGACCCCCCCTCTCTACCCACTGACCCCCCCTCTCTACCCACTGACCCCCCATCACCACCCACTGACCCCCCATCACCACCCACTGACCTCCCTCTCTACCCACTGACCCCCCTCTCTACCCACTGACCCCCCCTCTCTACCCACTGACCCCCCCTCTCTACCCACTGACCCCCCATCTCTACCCACTGACCCCCCATCTCTACCCACTGACCCCCCATCACCACCCACTGACCCCCCTCTATACCCACTGACCCCCCCATCACCACCCACTGACCCCCCTCTCTACCCACTGACCCCCCCTCTCTACCCACTGACCCCCCTCTCTACCCACTGACCCCCATCTCTACCCAATGAACCCCCCCATCTCTACCCACTGACCCCCATCACCACCCACTGACCCCCCCTCTACCCACTGACCCCCCCTCTACCCACTGACCCCCCCTCTACCCACTGACCCCCTCTCTACCCACTGACCCCCCCTCTCTACCCACTGACCCCCCCATCTCTACCCACTGACCCCCCCTCTCTACCCACTGACCCCCCTCTCTACCCACTGACCCCCCCGTCTCTACCCACTGACCCCCCATCACCACCCACTGACCCCCCTCTCTACCAACTGACCCCCCATCACTATCACCACCCACTGACACCCCATCTCTACCCACTGACCCCCCTCTCTACCCACTGACCCCCCTCTCTACCCACTGACCCCCCCATCTCTACCCACTGACCCCCCCTCTCTACCCACTGACCCCCCCTCTCTACCCACTGACCCCCCATCTCTACCCACTGACCCCCCATCACCACCCACTGACCCCCCTCTATACCCACTGACCCCCCATCACCACCCACTGACCCCCCTCTCTACCCACTGACCCCCCCTCTACCCACTGACCCCCCTCTCTACCCACTGACCCCCCCTCTCTACCCACTGACCCCCCCTCTCTAACCACTGACCCCCCATCTCTACCCAATGAACCCCCCCATCTCTACCCACTGACCCCCATCACCACCCACTGACCCCCCCTCTACCCACTGACCCCCCCTCTACCCACTGACCCCCCCCTCTACCCACTGACCCCCCTCTCTACCCACTGACCCCCCCATCTCTACCCACTGACCCCCCCTCTCTACCCACTGACCCCCCTCTCTACCCACTGACCCCCCCGTCTCTACCCACTGACCCCCCATCACCACCCACTGACCCCCCTCTCTACCAACTGACCCCCCATCACTATCACCACCCACTGACACCCCATCTCTACCCACTGACACCCCATCTCTACCCACTGACCCCCCTCTCTACCCACTGACCCCCCTCTCTACCCACTGACCCCCCCATCTCTACCCACTGACCCCCCATCTCTACCCACTGACCCCCATCACCACCCACTGAACCTCCCATCACCACCCACTGAACCCCCTCTCTATTCACTGACCCCCCTCTCTACCCACTGACCCCCCTCTCTACCCACTGACCCCCCGATTCTACCCACTGACCCCCCATCACCATCACCACCCACTGACCCCCCATCACCATCACCACACACTGAACCCCCCATCTCTACCCACTGACCCCCCTCTCTACCCACTGACCCCCCATCTCTACCCACTGACCCCCATCACCACCCACTGAACCTCCCATCACCACCCACTGAACCTCCCATCACCACCCACTGACCCCCCTCTCTACCCACTGACCCCCCGTCTCTACCCACTGACCCCCCATCACCACCCACTGACCCCCCTCTCTACCCACTGACCCCCCTCTCTACCCACTGACACCCCATCTCTACCCACTGACACCCCATCTCTACCCACTGACCCCCCATCACCACCCACTGACCCCCCTCTCTACCCACTGACCCCCCTCTCTACCCACTGACCACCCCATCTCTACCCACTGACCACCCCATCTCTACCCACTGACCCCCCATCTCTACCCACTGACCCCCATCACCACCCACTGAACCTCCCATCACCACCCACTGACCCCCCGATTCTACCCACTGACCCCCCATCACCATCACCACCCACTGACCCCCCATCACCATCACCACCCACTGACCCCCCATCTCTACCCACTGACCCCCCATCTCTACCCACTGTCCCCCCATCACCACCCACTGACCCCCCCGTCTCTACCCACTGACCCCCCGTCTCTATCATTGACACCCCCATCACCATCACCATCCACTGACCCCCCATCTCTACCCACTGTCCCCCATCACCACCCACTGACCCCCCTGTCTCTATCCACTGACCCCCCATCACCATCACCACCCACTGACCCCCCATCTCTACCCACTGACCCCCCGTCACCACCCACTGAACCCCCATCTCTACCCACTGACCCCCATCACCATTACCACTCACTGACCCCCCATCACACCCACTGATCCACCATCATCAGACCCCCACATTACCATCATCACCCACTGACCCCCCATCACCATCACCACCCACTGACCCCCCCATCTCTACCCACTGACCCCCCCATCTCTACCAACTGACCCCCCCATCTCTAACCACTGACCCCCCATCACTATCACCACCCATTGACCCCCCCATCACCAATACCACCCATTGACCCCCCCATCACCATCACCACCCACTGACCCCCCATCCCCATCACCACCCACTAACCCCCCATCAACATCACCACCCACTGACCCCCCATCACCATCACCACCCACTGACCCCCCATCACCATCACCACCCACTGACCCATCACCACCCACTGACCCCCCATCACCATCACCACCCACTGACCCATCACCACCCACTGACCCCCATCACCATCTCCACCCACTGACCCATCACCACCCACTGACACCCATCGCCATCACCACCCACTGACCCCCCATCACCATCACCACCCACTGACCCCACCATCACCACCCACTGACCCCCCGCCCCATCCCCACATACTGACCCCCCATCACCATCACCACCCACTGACCCCCCATCTCTACCCACTGTCCCCCCAATCTCTACCCACTGACCCCCCATCACCACCCACTGACCCCCCAATACCATCTCCACCCGCTGACCCCCCATCACCATCTCCACCCACTGACCCCCCATCACCATCAGCACCCACTGACCCCCCCATCACCATCTCCACCCACTGACCCCCCCATTTCTACCCACTGACCCCCATCACCATCACCACTCACTGACCCCCATCTCTACCCACTGACCCCCATCTCTACCCACTGACCCGCCATCACCACCCACTGACCCCCCATCACCACCCACTGACGCCCCATCTCTACCCACTGACCACCCCATCACCATCACCACCCACCGACCCCCCCATCACCATCACCACCCACCGACCCCCCCATCACCATCACCACCCACTGACCCCCCATCCCCATCACCACCCACTAACCCCCCATCACCATCACCACCCACTGACCCCCCATCACCATCATCAATCATTGACCCCCATCACCACCCACTGACCCCCCATCACCATCTCCACCCACTGACCCCCCCATCACCATCTCCACCCACTGACCCCCCATCACCATCACCACCCACTGACCCCACCATCACCACCCACTGACCCCCCACCCCATCCCCACATACTGACCCCCCATCACCATCACCACCCACTGACCCCCCATCACCATCTCCACCCACTGACCCCCCATCACCGTCACCACCCACTGACCCCCATCACCACCCAGTGACACCCATCACCATCACCACCCACTGACCACCTCATTACCATCACCACCCACTGACACCCATCACCACCCACTGACCACCCCATTACCACCCACTGACCACCGCATTACCATCACCACCCACTGACCCCCCCATCACCAACACCACCCATTGACCCCCCCATCACCATCACCACCCGCTGACCCCCCATCACCATCTCCACCCACTGACCCCCCATCACCATCTCCACCCACTGACCCATCACCACCCACTGACACCCATCACCACCCACTGACCACCCCATTACCATCACCACCCACTGACCCCCCCATCACCAACACCACCCATTGACCCCCATCACTACCCACTGACCCACCATCACCATCACCAGCCACTGTCCCCCCATCACCATCACCAGCCACTGTCCCCCCATCACCATCACCACCCACTGACCCCCCATCACCATCATCACCCATTGACCCCCATCACCACCCACTGACCCCCCATCAGCATCTCCACCCACTGACCCATCACCACCCACTGACACCCATCACCACCCACTGACCCCCCATCACCATCTCCACCCACTGACCCATCACCACCCACTGACACCCATCACCATCACCACCCACTAACCCCACCATCACCACCCACTGACCCCCCTGCCCCATCCCCACCCACTGACCCCCCTGCCCCATCCCCACATACTGACCACCCCATTACCATCACCACCCACTGACCCCCCCATCACCAACACCACCCATTGACCCCCCCATCACCATCACCACCCGCTGACCCCCCATCACCATCTCCACCCACTGACCCCCCATCCCCATCTCCACCCACTGACCCATCACCACCCACTGACACCCATCACCACCCACTGACCCCTCATCAGCATCACCACCCACTGACCCTCCAAATCACCATCTTCACCCACTGACCCCCCTCAGCACCTACTTGCCCCCCATCACCATCTCCACCCACTGACCCCCCATCACCATCTCCATCCACTGACCCCACATCACCACCCACTGACCCCCCATCACCATCTCCACCCACTGACCCCCACATCACCATCACCACCCACTGACCCACCCATCACCACCCACTGAACCCCCATCACCACCCGCTGACCCCCCCATCACCACCCACTGACCCCCCATCACCATCTCCACCCACTGTCCCCCCATCACCACCCACTGACCCCCCATCACCACGTCCACCCACTGACACCCCATCACCACTTCCACCCACTGACCACCCTATCACCATCACCAGCCACTGACCCCCATCACCACCCACTGACCCCTCATCAGCATCACCACCCACTGACCCTCCAAATCACCATCTTCACCCACTGACCCCCCTCAGCACCTACTGGCCCCCCATCACCATCTCCACCCACTGACCCCCCATCACCATCTCCACCCACTGACCCCCCATCACCATCATCACCCATTGACCCCCATCGCCACCCACTGACCCCCCATCAGCATCTCCACCCACTGACCCATCACCACCCACTGACACCCATCACCATCACCACCCACTGACCCCCCATCACCATCTCCACCCACTGATCCATCACCACCCACTGACACCCATCACCATCACCACCCACTGACCCCACCATCACCACCCACTGACCCCCCTGCCCCATCCCCACATACTGACCTCCCCATCACCATCACCACCCACTGACCACCCCATCACCACCCACTGACCACCCCATTACCATCACCACCCACTGACCCCCCCATCACCAACACCACCCATTGACCCCCCCATCACCATCACCACCCACTGACCCCCCATCCCCATCACCACCCACTAACCCCCCATCAACATCACCACCCACTGACCCCCCATCACCATCACCACCCACTGACCCCCCATCACCATCACCACCCACTGACCCATCACCACCCACTGACCCATCACCACCCACTGACCCCCCATCACCATCTCCACCCACTGACCCCCCATCACCATCTCCACCCACTGACCCATCACCACCCACTGACACCCATCGCCATCACCACCCACTGACCCCCCATCACCATCACCACCCACTGACCCCACCATCACCACCCACTGACCCCCCCGCCTCATCCCCACATACTGACCCCCCATCACCATCACCACCCACTGACCCCCCATCTCTACCCACTGTCCCCCCAATCTCTACCCACTGACCCCCCATCACCACCCACTGACCCCCCAATACCATCTCCACCCGCTGACCCCCCATCACCATCTCCACCCACTGACCCCCCATCACCATCAGCACCCACTGACCCCCCATCACCATCTCCACCCACTGACCCCCCATTTCTACCCACTGACCCCCATCACTATCACCACTCACTGACCCCCATCTCTACCCACTGACCCCCATCTCTACCCACTGACCCCCCATCACCACCCACTGACCCCCCATCACCACCCACTGACGCCCCATCTCTACCCACTGACCACCCCATCACCATCACCACCCACTGACCCCCCATCACCATCACCACCCACTGACCCCACCATCACCACCCACTGACCCCCCCGCCCCATCCCCACATACTGACCCCCCATCACCATCACCACCCACTGACCCCCCATCTCTACCCACTGTCCCCCCAATCTCTACCCACTGACCCCCCATCACCACCCACTGACCCCCCAATACCATCTCCACCCGCTGACCCCCCATCACCATCTCCACCCACTGACCCCCCATCACCATCAGCACCCACTGACCCCCCATCACCATCTCCACCCACTGACCCCCCCATTTCTACCCACTGACCCCCATCACCATCACCACTCACTGACCCCCATCTCTACCCACTGACCCCCATCTCTACCCACTGACCCCCCATCACCACCCACTGACCCCCCATCACCACCCACTGATGCCCCATCTCTACCCACTGACCACCCCATCACCATCACCACCCACCGACCCCTCCATCACCATCACCACCCACCGACCCCCCCATCACCATCACCACCCACTGACCCCCCATCCCCATCACCACCCACTAACCCCCCATCACCATCACCACCCACTGACCCCCCATCACCATCATCAATCATTGACCCCCATCACCACCCACTGACCCCCCATCACCATCATCAATCATTGACCCCCATCACCACCCACTGACCCCCCATCACCATCTCCACCCACTGACCCCCCCATCACCATCTCCACCCACTGACCCATCACCACCCACTGACCCCCCATCACCATCACCACCCACTGACCCCACCATCACCACCCACTGACCCCCCATCACCGTCACCACCCACTGACCCCCATCACCACCCACTGACACCCATCACCATCACCACCCACTGACCACCCCATTACCATCACCACCCACTGACACCCATCACCACCCACTGACCACCCCATTACCACCCACTGACCACCCCATTACCATCACCACCCACTGACCCCCCCATCACCAACACCACCCATTGACCCCCCCATCACCATCACCACCCGCTGACCCCCCATCACCATCTCCACCCACTGACCCCCCATCACCATCTCCACCCACTGACCCATCACCACCCACTGACACCCATCACCACCCATTGACCACCCCATTACCATCACCACCCACTGACCCCCCCATCACCAACACCACCCATTGACCCCCATCACTACCCACTGACCCACCATCACCATCACCAGCCACTGTCCCCCCATCACCATCACCAGCCACTGTCCCCCCATCACCATCACCACCCACTGACCCCCCATCACCATCATCACCCATGGACCCCCATCACCACCCACTGACCCCCCATCAGCATCTCCACCCACTGACCCATCACCACCCACTGACACCCATCACCATCACCACCCACTGACCCCCCATCACCATCTCCACCCACTGACCCATCACCACCCACTGACACCCATCACCATCACCACCCACTGACCCCACCATCACCACCCACTGACCCCCCTGCCCCATCCCCACATACTGACCCCCCCATCACCATCACCACCCACTGAACCCCCATCACCCCCCACTGACCCCCCATCACCATCTCCACCCACTGACCCCCCCATCACCATCTCCACCCACTGACCCCCCCATCAACATCTCCACCCGCTGACCCTCCCATCACCACCCACTGACACCCATCACCATCAGCACCCACTGCCCCACCATCACCACCCACTGACCCCCCCGCCCCATCCCCACATACTGACCCCCCATCACCCCCCACTGACCCCCCATCACCATCTCCACCCGCTGACCCCCCATCACCATCACCACCCACTAACCCCCTTCTCTACCCACTGTCCCCCAATCTCTACCCACTGACCCCCCATCACCACCCACTGACCCTCCAATACCATCTCCACCCGCTGACCCCCCATCACCATCTCCACCCACTGACCCCCCATCACCATCTCCACCCGCTGACCCCCCATCACCATCTCCACCCGCTGACCCCCCCATCACAATCTCCACCCGCTGACCCTCCATCACCATCTCCACCCGCTGACCCCCCATCACCATCTCCACCCGCTGACCCCCCCATCACCATCACCACCCACTGACCTCCCATCTCCACCCACTGACCCCCCCATCCCCACCCTCTGACCTCCCCATCACCACCCACTGACCACCCCATCACCATCACCACCCACTGACCCCCCATCACCACCCACTGACCCCCCATCACCACTCACTGACCCCCCAACACCATCTCCACCTGCTGACCCCCCATCACCATCTCCACCCGCTGACCCCCCCATCACCATCACCACCCACTGACCTCCCATCTCCACCCACTGACCCCCCCCATCTCCACCCTCTGACCCCCCCCATCACCACCCACTGACCACCCCATCACCATCACCACCCACTGACCCCCCATCACCACTCACTGACCCCCCAATACCATCTCCACCCGCTGACCCCCCCAACACCATCTCCACCCACTGACCCCCATCACCATCACCACCCACTGACTCCCCGTCTCTACCCACTGACCCCCCCGTCTCTACCCACTGACCCCCCATCTCTACCCACTGACACACCCATCACCAGAACCACGCACTGACCCCCCCATCTCTACCCACTGTCCCCCATCACCACCCACTGACCCCCCATCTCTACCCACTGACCCCCATCACCATTACCACTCACTGACCCCCCCATCACCACCCACTGACCCACCATCATCACCCACTGACCCCCACATTACCATCATCACCCACTGACCCCCCCATCACCATCACCACCCACTGACCCTCCCATCTCTACCCACTGACCCCCCCATCTCTACCAACTGACCCCCCCATCTCTAACCACTGACCCCCCATCACTATCACCACCCACTGACCACCACATCACCACCCACTGACCACCCCATTACCATTACCACCCACTGACCCCCCCATCACCAATACCACCCATTGACCCCCCCATCACCAACACCACCCATTGACCCCCCATCACCATCACCACCCACTGACCCCACCATCACCACCCACTGACCCCCCCGCCCCATCCCCACATACTGACCCCCCATCACCATCACCACCCACTGACCCCCCATCTCTACCCACTGTCCCCCCAATCTCTACCCACTGACCCCCCCATCACCACCCACTGACCCCCCAATACCATCTCCACCCGCTGACCCCCCTTCACCATCTCCACCCACTGACCCCCCCATCACCATCAGCACCCACTGACCCCCCCATCACCATCAGCACCCACTGACCCCCCATCACCATCTCCACCCACTGACCCCCCCATTTCTACCCACTGACCCCCATCACCATCACCACTCACTGACCCCCCGTCTCTACCCACTGACCCCCCCATCTCTACCCACTGACCCCCCATCACCACCCACTGACCCCCCTCTCTACCCACTGACGCCCCATCTCTACCCACTGACCACCCCATCACCATCACCACCCCATCACCATCACCACCCACCGACCCCCCATCACCAACACCACCCATTGACCCCCCCATCACCATCACCACCCACTGACCCCCCCATCACCATCACCACCCACTAACCCCCCATCACCATCACCACCCACTGACCCCCCATCACCATCATCAATCATTGACCCCCATCACCACCCACTGACCCCCCATCACCATCTCCACCCACTGACCCATCACCACCCACTGACACCCATCACCATCACCACCCACTGACCCCCCATCACCATCACCACCCACTGACCCCCCATCACTATCACCACTCACTGACCCCCATTTCTACCCACTGACCCCCATCTCTACCCACTGACCCCCCATCACCACCCACTGACCCCCCATCACCACCCACTGACGCCCCATCTCTACCCACTGACCACCCCATCACCATCACCACCCACTGACCCCCCATCACCATCACCACCCACTGACCCCACCATCACCACCCACTGACCCCCCCGCCCCATCCCCACATACTGACCCCCCATCACCATCACCACCCACTGACCCCCCATCTCTACCCACTGTCCCCCCAATCTCTACCCACTGACCCCCCATCACCACCCACTGACCCCCCAATACCATCTCCACCCGCTGACCCCCCATCACCATCTCCACCCACTGACCCCCCATCACCATCAGCACCCACTGACCCCCCATCACCATCTCCACCCACTGACCCCCCCATTTCTACCCACTGACCCCCATCACCATCACCACTCACTGACCCCCATCTCTACCCACTGACCCCCATCTCTACCCACTGACCCCCCATCACCACCCACTGACCCCCCATCACCACCCACTGATGCCCCATCTCTACCCACTGACCACCCCATCACCATCACCACCCACCGACCCCCCCATCACCATCACCACCCACCGACCCCCCCATCACCATCACCACCCACTGACCCCCCATCCCCATCACCACCCACTAACCCCCCATCACCATCACCACCCACTGACCCCCCATCACCATCATCAATCATTGACCCCCATCACCACCCACTGACCCCCCATCACCATCATCAATCATTGACCCCCATCACCACCCACTGACCCCCCATCACCATCTCCACCCACTGACCCCCCCATCACCATCTCCACCCACTGACCCATCACCACCCACTGACCCCCCATCACCATCACCACCCACTGACCCCACCATCACCACCCACTGACCCCCCATCACCGTCACCACCCACTGACCCCCATCACCACCCACTGACACCCATCACCATCACCACCCACTGACCACCCCATTACCATCACCACCCACTGACACCCATCACCACCCACTGACCACCCCATTACCACCCACTGACCACCCCATTACCATCACCACCCACTGACCCCCCCATCACCAACACCACCCATTGACCCCCCCATCACCATCACCACCCGCTGACCCCCCATCACCATCTCCACCCACTGACCCCCCATCACCATCTCCACCCACTGACCCATCACCACCCACTGACACCCATCACCACCCATTGACCACCCCATTACCATCACCACCCACTGACCCCCCCATCACCAACACCACCCATTGACCCCCATCACTACCCACTGACCCACCATCACCATCACCAGCCACTGTCCCCCCATCACCATCACCAGCCACTGTCCCCCCATCACCATCACCACCCACTGACCCCCCATCACCATCATCACCCATGGACCCCCATCACCACCCACTGACCCCCCATCAGCATCTCCACCCACTGACCCATCACCACCCACTGACACCCATCACCATCACCACCCACTGACCCCCCATCACCATCTCCACCCACTGACCCATCACCACCCACTGACACCCATCACCATCACCACCCACTGACCCCACCATCACCACCCACTGACCCCCCTGCCCCATCCCCACATACTGACCCCCCCATCACCATCACCACCCACTGAACCCCCATCACCCCCCACTGACCCCCCATCACCATCTCCACCCACTGACCCCCCCATCACCATCTCCACCCACTGACCCCCCCATCAACATCTCCACCCGCTGACCCTCCCATCACCACCCACTGACACCCATCACCATCAGCACCCACTGCCCCACCATCACCACCCACTGACCCCCCCGCCCCATCCCCACATACTGACCCCCCATCACCCCCCACTGACCCCCCATCACCATCTCCACCCGCTGACCCCCCATCACCATCACCACCCACTAACCCCCTTCTCTACCCACTGTCCCCCAATCTCTACCCACTGACCCCCCATCACCACCCACTGACCCTCCAATACCATCTCCACCCGCTGACCCCCCATCACCATCTCCACCCACTGACCCCCCATCACCATCTCCACCCGCTGACCCCCCATCACCATCTCCACCCGCTGACCCCCCCATCACAATCTCCACCCGCTGACCCTCCATCACCATCTCCACCCGCTGACCCCCCATCACCATCTCCACCCGCTGACCCCCCCATCACCATCACCACCCACTGACCTCCCATCTCCACCCACTGACCCCCCCATCCCCACCCTCTGACCTCCCCATCACCACCCACTGACCACCCCATCACCATCACCACCCACTGACCCCCCATCACCACCCACTGACCCCCCATCACCACTCACTGACCCCCCAACACCATCTCCACCTGCTGACCCCCCATCACCATCTCCACCCGCTGACCCCCCCATCACCATCACCACCCACTGACCTCCCATCTCCACCCACTGACCCCCCCCATCTCCACCCTCTGACCCCCCCCATCACCACCCACTGACCACCCCATCACCATCACCACCCACTGACCCCCCATCACCACTCACTGACCCCCCAATACCATCTCCACCCGCTGACCCCCCCAACACCATCTCCACCCACTGACCCCCATCACCATCACCACCCACTGACTCCCCGTCTCTACCCACTGACCCCCCCGTCTCTACCCACTGACCCCCCATCTCTACCCACTGACACACCCATCACCAGAACCACGCACTGACCCCCCCATCTCTACCCACTGTCCCCCATCACCACCCACTGACCCCCCATCTCTACCCACTGACCCCCATCACCATTACCACTCACTGACCCCCCCATCACCACCCACTGACCCACCATCATCACCCACTGACCCCCACATTACCATCATCACCCACTGACCCCCCCATCACCATCACCACCCACTGACCCTCCCATCTCTACCCACTGACCCCCCCATCTCTACCAACTGACCCCCCCATCTCTAACCACTGACCCCCCATCACTATCACCACCCACTGACCACCACATCACCACCCACTGACCACCCCATTACCATTACCACCCACTGACCCCCCCATCACCAATACCACCCATTGACCCCCCCATCACCAACACCACCCATTGACCCCCCCATCACCATCACCACCCACTGACCCCACCATCACCACCCACTGACCCCCCCGCCCCATCCCCACATACTGACCCCCCATCACCATCACCACCCACTGACCCCCCATCTCTACCCACTGTCCCCCCAATCTCTACCCACTGACCCCCCCATCACCACCCACTGACCCCCCAATACCATCTCCACCCGCTGACCCCCCTTCACCATCTCCACCCACTGACCCCCCCATCACCATCAGCACCCACTGACCCCCCCATCACCATCAGCACCCACTGACCCCCCATCACCATCTCCACCCACTGACCCCCCCATTTCTACCCACTGACCCCCATCACCATCACCACTCACTGACCCCCCGTCTCTACCCACTGACCCCCCCATCTCTACCCACTGACCCCCCATCACCACCCACTGACCCCCCTCTCTACCCACTGACGCCCCATCTCTACCCACTGACCACCCCATCACCATCACCACCCCATCACCATCACCACCCACCGACCCCCCAGCACCAACACCACCCATTGACCCCCCCATCACCATCACCACCCACTGACCCCCCCATCACCATCACCACCCACTAACCCCCCATCACCATCACCACCCACTGACCCCCCATCACCATCATCAATCATTGACCCCCATCACCACCCACTGACCCCCCATCACCATCTCCACCCACTGACCCATCACCACCCACTGACACCCATCACCATCACCACCCACTGACCCCCCATCACCATCACCACCCACTGACCCCACCATCACCACCCACTGACCCCCCACCCCATACCCACATACTGACCCCCCATCACCATCACCACCCACTGACCCCCCATCACCATCTCCACCCACTGACCCCCATCACCATCACCACCCACTGACCCCCCATCACCATCTCCACCCACTGACCCCCCATCACTATCTCCACCCACTGACCCCCATCACCATCTCCACCCACTGACCCATCACCACCCACTGACACCCATCACCACCCACTGACCACCCCATTAACATCACCACCCACTGACCCCCCCATCACCAACACCACCCATTGACCCCCCCATCACTACCCACTGACCCACCATCACCATCACCAGCCACTGTCCCCCCATCACCATCAGCAGCCACTGTCCCCCCATCACCATCACCACCCACTGACCCCCCATCACCATCATCACCCATTGACCCCCATCACCACCCACTGACCCCCCATCAGCATCTCCACCCACTGACCCATCACCACCCACTGACACCCATCACCATCACCACCCACTGACCCCCCATCACCATCTCCACCCACTGACCCCCCCATCACCATCACCACCCACTGACACCCATCACCATCACCACCCACTGACCCCCCATCACCATCTCCACCCACTGACCCATCACCACCCACTGATCCCCTATCAGCATCTCCACCCACTGACCCATCACCACCCACTGACACCCATCACCATCACCACCCACTGACCCCCCATCACCATCTCCACCCACTGACCCATCACCACCCACTGACACCCATCACCATCACCACCCACTGACCCCCCGCCCCATCCCCACATACTGACCCCCCATCACCATCACCACCCACTGAACCCCCATCACCCCCCACTGACCCCCCTGTCTCTACCCACTGACCCCCCCGTCTCTACCCACTGACCCCCCCGTCTCTACCCACTGACCCCCCATCTCTACCCACTGACACACCCATCACCAGAACCACGCACTGACCCCCCCATCTCTACCCACTGTCCCCCATCACCACCCACTGACCCCCCATCTCTACCCACTGACCCCCATCAACATTACCACTCACTGACCCCCCCATCACCACCCACTGACCCACCATCATCACCCACTGACCCCCACATTACCATCATCACCCACTGACCTCCCCATCACCATCACCACCCACTGACCCTCCCATCTCTACCCACTGACCCCCCCATCTCTACCAACTGACCCCCCATCTCTAACCACTGACCCCCCATCACTATCACCACCCACTGACCACCACATCACCACCCACTGACCACCCCATTACCATCACCACCCACTGACCCCCCCATCACCAACACCACCCATTGACCCCCCCATCACCAACACCACCCATTGACCCCCCCATCACCATCACCACCCACTGACCCCCCATCCCCATCACCACCCACTAACCCCCCATCAACATCACCACCCACTGACCCCCCATCACCATCACCACCCACTGACCCCCCATCACCATCTCCACCCACTGACCCATCACCACCCACTGACACCCATCGCCATCACCACCCACTGACCCCCCATCACCATCACCACCCACTGACCCCACCATCACCACCCACTGACCCCCCCGCCCCATCCCCACATACTGACCCCCCATCACCATCACCACCCACTGACCCCCCATCTCTACCCACTGTCCCCCCAATCTCTACCCACTGACCCCCCATCACCACCCACTGACCCCCCAATACCATCTCCACCCGCTGACCCCCCATCACCATCTCCACCCACTGACCCCCCCATCACCATCAGCACCCACTGACCCCCCCATCACCATCAGCACCCACTGACCCCCCCATCACCATCTCCACCCACTGACCCCCCATTTCTACCCACTGACCCCCATCGCCATCACCACTCACTGACCCCCCCGTCTCTACCCACTGACCCCCCCATCTCTACCCACTGACCCCCCATCACCACCCACTGACCCCCAATCACCACCCACTGACCCCCCTCTCTACCCACTGACGCCCCATCTCTACCCACTGACCACCCCATCACCATCACCACCCACCGACCCCCCCATCACCATCACCACCCACCGACCCCCCCATCACCATCACCACCCACCGACCCCCCATCACCAACACCACCCATTGACCCCCCATCACCATCACCACCCACTGACCCCCCCATCACCATCACCACCCACTAACCCCCCATCACCATCACTACCCACTGACCCCCCATCACCATCATCAATCATTGACCCCCATCACCACCCACTGACCCATCACCACCCACTGACACCCATCACCATCACCACCCACTGACCCCCCATCACCATCACCACCCACTGACCCCACCATCACCACCCACCGACCCCCCACCCCATCCCCACATACTGACCCCCCATCACCATCACCACCCACTGACCCCCCATCACCATCTCCACCCACTGACCCCCATCACCATCACCACCCACTGACCCCCCATCACCATCTCCACCCACTGACCGCCCATCACTATCTCCACCCACTGAGCCCCATCACCATCTCCACCCACTGACCCATCACCACCCACTGACCCCCATCACCATCTCCACCCACTGACCCATCACCACCCACTGACACCCATCACCACCCACTGACCACCCCATTAACATCACCACCCACTGACCCCCCCATCACCAACACCACCCATTGACCCCCCCATCACTACCCACTGACCCACCATCACCATCACCAGCCACTGTCCCCCCATCACCATCACCAGCCACTGTCCCCCCATCACCATCACCACCCACTGACCCCCCGTCTCTACCCACTGACCCCCCCATCTCTACCCACTGACCCCCCATCACCACCCACTGACCCCCAATCACCACCCACTGACCCCCCTCTCTACCCACTGACGCCCCATCTCTACCCACTGACCACCCCATCACCATCACCACCCACCGACCCCCCCATCACCATCACCACCCACCGACCCCCCCATCACCATCACCACCCACCGACCCCCCATCACCAACACCACCCATTGACCCCCCCATCACCATCACCACCCACTGACCCCCCCATCACCATCACCACCCACTAACCCCCCATCACCATCACTACCCACTGAACCCCCATCACCATCATCAATCATTGACCCCCATCACCACCCACTGACCCCCCATCACCATCTCCACCCACTGACCCATCACCACCCACTGACACCCATCACCATCACCACCCACTGACCCCCCATCACCATCACCACCCACTGACCCCACCATCACCACCCACTGACCCCCCACCCCATCCCCACATACTGACCCCCCATCACCATCACCACCCACTGACCCCCCATCACCATCTCCACCCACTGACCCCCATCACCATCACCACCCACTGACCCCCCATCACCATCTCCACCCACTGACCGCCCATCACTATCTCCACCCACTGAGCCCCATCACCATCTCCACCCACTGACCCATCACCACCCACTGACACCCATCACCACCCACTGACCACCCCATTAACATCACCACCCACTGACCCCCCCATCACCAACACCACCCATTGACCCCCCCATCACTACCCACTGACCCACCATCACCATCACCAGCCACTGTCCCCCCATCACCATCACCAGCCACTGTCCCCCCATCACCATCACCACCCACTGACCCCCCATCACCATCATCACCCATTGAACCCCATCACCACCCACTGATCCCCCATCAGCATCTCCACCCACTGACCCATCACCACCCACTGACACCCATCACCATCACCACCCACTGACCCCCCATCACCATCTCCACCCACTGACCCATCACCACCCACTGATCCCCTATCAGCATCTCCACCCACTGACCCATCACCACCCACTGACACCCATCACCATCACCACCCACTGACCCCCCATCACCATCTCCACCCACTGACCCATCACCACCCACTGACACCCATCACCATCACCACCCACTGACCCCCTGCCCCATCCCCACATACTGACCCCCCATCACCATCACCACCCACTGACCCCCCGCCCCATCCCCACCTACTGACCCCCCATCACCATCACCACCCACTGAACCCCCATCACCCCCCACTGACCCCCCATCACCATCTCCACCCACTGACCCCCCATCACCATCTCCACCCACTGACCCCCCCATCAACATCTCCACCCGCTGACCCTCCCATCACCACCCACTGACACCCATCACCATCAGCACCCACTGACCCCACCATCACCACCCACTGACCCCCCCGCCCCATCCCCACATACTGACACCCCATCACCACCCACTGAACCCCCATCACCCCCCACTGACCCCCCCCATCACCATCTCCACCCGCTGACCCCCCATCACCATCACCACCCACTGACCCCCTTCTCTACCCACTGTCCCCCAATCTCTACCCACTGACCCCACATCACCACCCACTGACCCTCCAATACCATCTCCACCCGCTGACCCCCCATCACCATCTCCACCCACTGACCCCCCATCACCATCTCCACCCGCTGACCCCCCATCACCATCTCCACCCGCTGACCCCCCATCACAATCTCCACCCGCTGACCCCCCCATGACCATCTCCACCCGCTGACCATCCATCACCATCTCCACCCGCTGACCCCCCATCACCATCTCCACCCGCTGACCCCCCCATCACCATCTCCACCCGCTGACCCCCCCATCACCATCACCACCCACTGACCCCCCAATCTCTACCCACTAACACCCCCTTCATCACCCACTGACCCCCCATCACCACCCACTGACCCCCCACCCCTTCCCCACATACTGACCCCCCATCACCATCTCCACCCACTGACCCCACATCACCATCTCCACCCACTTACCCCCATCACCATCACCACCACCACCCACTGACCCCCCATCACCATCACCACCCACTGACCTCCCATCTCCACCCACTGACCCCCCCATCTCCACCCTCTGACCCCCCCATCACCACCCACTGACCACCCCATCACCATCACCACCCACTGACCCCCCATCACCACCCACTGACCCCCCATCACCACTCACTGACCCCCCATCACCACTCACTGACCCCCCAATACCATCTCCACCCGCTGACCCCCCATCACCATCTCCACCCACTGACCCCCATCACCATCACCACCCACTGACTCCCCATCACCATCACCACCCACTGACCCCCCATCACCATCACCACCCACTGACTCCCCATCACCATCACCACCCACTAACCCCCATCACCATGACAACCCACTGACCCCCTATCACCATCATCACCCACTGACCCCCCATCACCATCACCACCCACTGACTCCCCATCACCATCACCACCCACTGACCCCCCGTCACCATCTCCACCCACTGACCCCCCGTCACCACCCACTGACACCCATCACCATCTCCACCCACTGACCCCCCATCACCATCACCACCCACTAACCCCCCCATCCCCATCACCACCCACTGACCCCCCCATCACCATCATCACCCACTGACCTCCCATCACCATTATCACCTACTGACCCCTCATCACCATCACCACCCACTGACCCCGCCATCACCATCACCACCCACTGACCCCCCCATCATCATCAACACCCACTGACCCCCCATCACCATCACCACCCACTGACCCCCCATCACCATCACAAGCCACTGACCCCCCCATCACCATCACCACCCACTGACCCCCCATCACCATCACCACCCACTGACCCCTCATCACCATCTCCACCCACTGACCCCCCATCACCATCACCACCCACTGACCTCCCCATCACCATCACCACCCACTGACCCCCCCATCACCATCACCTCCGACAGACCCCCCCATCACCATCACCACCCACTGACCCCCATCACCATCTCCACCCACTGACCCCCCATCACCACCCACTGACCCCCCATCACCATCACCACCCACTGACCCCCATCACCATCACCAACTGACCCCCCATCACCACCCACTGACCCCCCATCACCACCCACTGACCCCCCATCAACACCCACTCACCCCCATCATCATGACCACCCACTGACCCCCCATCACCATCAGCACCCACTGACCCCCATCACCACCCACTGTCCCCCCAATACTATCTCCACCCGCTGACCCCCCATCACCATCACCACCCACTGACCACCCCATCACCATCACCACCCACTGACCCCCCATCACCACCCACTGACCCCCCATCACCACTCACTGACCCCCCAACACCATCTCCACCCGCTGACCCCCCATCACCATCTCCACCCGCTGACCCCCCATCACCATCACCACCCACTGACCTCCCATCTCCACCCACTGACCCCCCCCATCTCCACCCTCTGACCCCCCCATCACCACCCACTGACCACCCCATCACCATCACCACCCACTGACCCCCCATCACCACCCACTGACCCCCATCACCACTCACTGACCCCCCAATACCATCTCCACCCGCTGACCCCCCCAACACCATCTCCACCCACTGACCCCCATCACCATCACCACCCACTGACTCCCCGTCTCTACCCACTGACCCCCCCGTCTCTACCCACTGACCCCCCCGTCTCTACCCACTGACCCCCCATCTCTACCCACTGACACACCCATCACCAGAACCACGCACTGACCCCCCCATCTCTACCCACTGTCCCCCCATCACCACCCACTGACCCCCCATCTCTACCCACTGACCCCATCACCATTACCACTCACTGACCCCCCCATCACCACCCACTGACCCACCATCATCACCCACTGACCCCCACATTACCATCATCACCCACTGACCCCCCCATCACCATCACCACCCATTGACCCTCCCATCTCTACCCACTGACCCCCCCATGTCTACCAACTGACCCCCCCATCTCTAACCACTGACCCCCCATCACTATCACCACCCACTGACCACCACATCACCACCCACTGACCACCCCATTACCGTCACCACCCACTGACCCCCCCATCACCAACACCACCCATTGACCCCCCCATCACCAACACCACTCATTGACCCCCCATCACCATCACCATCCACTGACCCCCCATCACCATCACCACCCACTGACCCCACCATCACCACCCACTGACCCCCCCGCCCCATCCCCACATACTGACCCCCCATCACCATCACCACCCACTGACCCCCCATCTCTACCCACTGTCCCCCCAATCTCTACCCACTGAACCCCATCACCACCCACTGACCCCCCAATACCATCTCCACCCGCTGACCCCCATCACCATCTCCACCCACTGACCCCCCATCACCATCAGCACCCACTGACCCCCCCATCACCATCAGCACCCACTGACCCCCCCATCACCATCTCCACCCACTGACCCCCCCATTTCTACCCACTGACCCCCATCACCATCACCACTCACTGACCCCCCGTCTCTAGCCACTGACCCCCCCATCTCTACCCACTGACCCCCCATCACCACCCACTGACCCCCAATCACCACCCACTGACCCCCCTCTCTACCCACTGACGCCCCATCTCTACCCACTGACCACCCCATCACCATCACCACCCCATCACCATCACCACCCCATCACCATCACCACCCACCGACCCCCCCATCACCACCCACCGACCCCCCATCACCAACACCACCCATTGACCCCCCCATCACCATCACCACCCACTGACCCCCCCATCCCCATCACCATCACCACCCACTAACCCCCCATCACCATCACCACCCACTGACCCCCCATCACCATCATCAATCATTGACCCCCATCACCACCCACTGACCCCCCATCACCATCTCCACCCACTGACCCATCACCACCCACTGACACCCATCACCATCACCGACTGACCCCCCACCCCATCCCCACATACTGACCCCCCATCACCATCACCACCCACTGACCCCCCATCACCATCTCCACCCACTGACCCCCATCACCATCACCACCCACTGACCCCCCATCACCATCTCCACCCACTGACCCCCCATCACTATCTCCACCCACTGATCCCCATCACCACCCACTGACCCCCCATCACCATCTCCACCCACTGACCCATCACCACCCACTGACACCCATCACCACCCACTGACCTCCCCATCACCATCACCACCCACTGACCCCCCATCACCAACACCACCCATTGACCCCCCCATCACTACCCACTGACCCACCATCACCATCACCAGCCACTGTCCCCCCATCACCATCACCAGCCACTGTCCCCCCATCACCATCACCACCCACTGACCCCCCATCACCATCATCACCCATTGACCCCCATCAGCACCCACTGACCCCCCATCAGCATCTCCACCCACTGACCCATCACCACCCACTGACACCCATCACCATCACCACCCACTGACCCCCCATCACCATCTCCACCCACTGACCCATCACCACCCACTGACACCCATCACCATCACCACCCACTGACCCCCCCGCCCCATCCCCACATACTGAACCCCCATCACCATCACCACCCACTTAACCCCCATCACCCCCCACTGACCCCCCATCACCATCTCCACCCACTGACCCCCCATCACCATCTCCACCCACTGACCCCCCATCAACATCTCCACCCGCTGACCCTCCCATCACCACCCACTGACACCCATCACCATCAGCACCCACTGACCCCACCATCACCACCCACTGACCCCCCCCGCCCCATCCCCACATACTGACCCCCATCACCACCCACTGAACCCCCATCACCCCCCACTGACCCCCCATCACCATCTCCACCCGCTGACCCCCCATCACCATCACCACCCACTGACCCCCTTCTCTACCCACTGTCCCCCAATCTCTACCCACTGACCCCACATCACCACCCACTGACCCTCCAATACCATCTCCACCCGCTGACCCCCCATCACCATCTCCACCCACTGACCCCCCATCACCATCTCCACCCGCTGACCCCCCATCACAATCTCCACCCGCTGACCCCCCCATGACCATCTCCACCCGCTGACCATCCATCACCATCTCCACCCGCTGACCCCCCCATCACCATCTCCACCCGCTGACCCCCCCATCACCATCACCACCCACTGACCCCCCAATCTCTACCCACTAACACCACCTTCATCACCCACTGACCCCCCATCACCACCCACTGACCCCCCCCACCCCATCCCCACATACTGACCCCCCATCACCATCTCCACCCACTGACCCCACATCACCATCTCCACCCACTTACCCCCATCACCATCACCACCACCACCCACTGACCCCCCATCACCATCACCACCCACTGACCTCCCATCTCCACCCACTGACCCCCCATCTCCACCCACTGACCCCCCCATCTCCACCCTCTGACCCCCCCATCACCACCCACTGACCACCCCATCACCATCACCACCCACTGACCCACCATCACCACCCACTGACCCCCCATCACCACTCACTGACCCCCCAATACCATCTCCACCCGCTGACCCCCCCATCACCATCTCCACCCACTGACACCCATCACCATCACCACCCACTGACTCCCCATCACCATCACCACCCACTGACCCCCCATCACCATCACCACCCACTGACTCCCCATCACCATCACCACCCACTAACCCCCCATCACCATGACAACCCACTGACCCCCTATCACCATCATCACCCACTGACCCCCTATCACCATCACCACCCACTGACCCCCCGTCACCATCTCCACCCACTGACCCCCCGTCACCATCTCCACCCACTGACCCACCGTCACCATCTCCACCCACTGACACCCATCACCATCTCCACCCACTGACCCCCCATCACCATCACCACCCACTAACCCCCCCATCCCCATCACCACCCACTGACCCCCCCAAGACCATCATCACCCACTGACCTCCCATCACCATTATCACCTACTGACCCCTCATCACCATCACCACCCACTGACCCCTCCATCACCATCATCACCCACTGACCCCCCCATCATCATCAACACCCACTGACCCCCCATCACCATCACCACCCACTGACCCCCCATCACCATCACAAGCCACTGACCCCCCCATCACCATCACCACCCACTGACCCCCCATCACCATCACCACCCACTGACCCCTCATCACCATCTCCACCCACTGACCCCCCATCACCATCACCACCCACTGACCCCCCATCACCATCACCACCCACTGACCCCCCCATCACCATCACCTCCGACAGACCCCCCCATCACCATCACCACCCACTGACCCCCATCACCATTTCCACCCACTGACCCCCCATCACCACCCACTGACCCCCCATCACCATCACCACCCACTGACCCCCCATCACCATCACCAACTGACCCCCCATCACCACCCACTGACCCCCCATCACCACCCACTGACCCCCCATCAACACCCACTCACCCCCCATCATCATGACCACCCACTGACCCCCCATCACCATCAGCACCCACTGACCCCCATCACCACCCACTAACCCATCACCACCCACTGTCCCCCCAATACCATCTCCACCCACTGACCCCCCCATCACCATCTCCACCCGTTGACCTCCCCATCACCATCTCCACCCGCTGACCCCCCCATCTCTACCCACTGACCCCCCATCACCATCTCCACCCGCTGGCCCCCCCATCACCATCTCCACCCACTGAACCCACCATCACCATCTCCACTCACTGATCCCCACTCACCATCACCACCCACTGACCCCCATCACCACCCATTGACCCCCCATCACCTTCACTACCCACTGACCCCCCATCACCATCACCACCACCACCCACTGACCCACCCATCACCACCCACTGACCCCCCATCACCACCCACTGACCCCCCATCACCACCCGCTGACCCCCCATCACCTCCCGCTGACCCCCCATCTCCACCCACTGACCCCCCATCACCATTTCCACCCACTGACCACCCTATCACCATCACCAGCCACTGACCCCTCATCATCACCACCCACTGACCCTCCATCACCATCTTCACCCACTGACCCCCCTCAGCACCTACTGACCCCCCTCAGCACCTACTGACCCCCCATCACCATCTCCACCCACTGACCCCCCATCACCATCTCCACCCACTCAGCCCCCATCACCATCACCACCCACTGACCCCATCACCATCACCACCCACTGACCCCCCATCACCATCACCACCCACTGACCCCTCCATCACCATCACCACCCACTGACCCCTCATCACCATCACCACCCACTGACCCCCCATCACCATCTCCACACACTGACCCCCCATCACCACCCACTGATCCCCTATCACCAGCCACTGACCCCCATTTCCACCCACTTATGCCCCATCACCACCCACTGACCCCTCATCACCATCTCCACCCACTGACCCCCCCATCTCCACCCGCTGACCCCCCATCTCCACACACTGACCCCCCATCACCACCCACTGACCCCCTCATCACCATCACCACCCACTGACCCCCCCATCACCATCACCAGCCACTGACCCCCCATCACCATCTCCACCCACTGACCCCCCATCACCACCCACTGACCCCCATTTCCACCCACTGATGCCCCATCACCACCCACTGACCCCTCATCATTATCACCACCCACTGACCCCCCATCACCACCCACTGACCCCTCATCACCATCACCACCCACTGACCCCTCCATCACCATCTCCACCCACTGATCCCCAATGACCATCACCACCCACTGACACCCCAATACCATCTCCACCCGCTGACCCCCCATCACCATCTCCACCCGCTGACCCCCCATCACAATCTCCACCCGCTGACCCCCCCATCACCATCTCCACCCGCTGACCCCCCATCACCATCTCCACCCGCTGAACCCACTATCACCATCTGCACCCACTGAACCCACCATCACCATCTCCACCCTCTGATCCCCAATCACCACCACCCACTGACCCCCATCACCACCCATTGACCCCCCATCACCATCACCACCCATTGACCCCCATCACCATCACCACCCACTGACCCCCATCACCATCACCACCCACTGACCCACCCATCACCACCCACTGACACCCCCATCACCGCCCGCTGACCCCCATCACCATCTGCACCCACTGACCCCCATCACCACCCACTGACCCCCATCACCATTTCCACCCACTGACCCTCCATCACCATCTTCACCCACTGACCCCCTCAGCACCCACTGACCCCTCATCACCATCACCACCCACTCAGCCCCCATCACCATCAGCACGCACTGACCCCCCCATCACCATCACCACCCACTGAGCCCATCACCATCACCACCCACTGACCACCCCATCACCATCACCATCACCACCCACTGACCCCCCCATCACCATCACCACCCACTGACCCCCCAGCACCATCTCCACCCACTGACCCATCACCACCCACTGACACCCATCACCAGCCACTGACCCCCCAGAACCATTTCCACCCACTGACCCCCCATCACTGCCCACTGACCCCCCCATCACCGCCCGCTGACCCCCATCACCATCTGCACCCACTGACCCCCATCACCACCCACTGACCCCCATCACCATTTCCACCCACTGACCCTCCATCACCATCTTCACCCACTGACCCCCCTCAGCACCCACTGACCCCTCATCACCATCACCACCCACTGACCCCCCATCACCAGCCACTGACCCCCCAGCACCATCTCCACCCACTGACCCCCCATCACCACCCACTGACCCCCCATCACCAGCCACTGACCCCCCAGCACCATTTCCACCCACTGACCCCCCATCACCGCCCACTGACCCCCCCATCACCATCACCAGCCACTGACCCCTCATCACCATCACTACCCACTGACCACCCATCACCATCTCCACCCACTGACCCCCCCATCACCACCCACTGATCCCCTATCACCAGCCACTGACCCCCATTTCCACGAACTGATGCCCCATCACCACCCACTGACCCCCCATCACCACCCACTGACCCCTCACCACCATCTCCACTCACTGACCCCCCATCACCATCACCACCCACTGACCCCCCATCACCATCACCACCCAATGACCCCCGCACCACCAACACCACCCACTGACCCCTCATCACCATCTCCACTCACTGACCCCCCATCACCATACCACCCACTGACCCTCCATCACCATCACCACCCAATGACCCCCGCATCACCATCACCACCCACTGACCCCCCCATCACCATCACCACCCACTGACCACCCCATCACCATCACCACCCACTGACCCCTCCATCACCATCACCACCCACTGACCCCCCATCACCAGCCACTGACCCCCCAGCACCATCTCCACCCACTGACCCCCCATCACCGCCCACTGACCCCCCCATCACCATCACCAGCCACTGACCCCTCATCACCATCACTACCCACTGACCACCCATCACCATCTCCACCCACTGACCCCCCCATCACCACCCACTGATCCCCTATCACCAGCCACTGACCCCCATTTCCACCCACTGATGCCCCATCACCACCCACTGACCCCCCATCACCACCCACTGACCCCCCATCACCACCCACTGACCCCTCATCACCATCACCACCCACTGACCCCTCATCACCATCTCCACTCACTGACCCCCCATCACCATCACCACCCACTGACCCCCCATCACCATCACCACCCAATGACCCCCGCATCACCGTCACCACCCACTGACCCCCCATCACCATCACCACCACCACCCACTGACCCCTCATCACCATCTCCACTCACTGACCCCCCATCACCATACCACCCACTGACCCTCCATCACCATCACCACCCAATGACCCCCGCATCACCATCACCACCCACTGACCCCCATCACCATCACCACCCACTGACCCCCCATCACCACTCACTGACCCCCCATTACCACCCACCGACACCACATCACCATCAGCAGCCACTGACCCCCCATTACCCCCATCAGCACCCACTGACCTCCATCACCATCACTACCCTCTGACCCCCCCATCACCACCCAATGACCCCCGATCACCATCTCCACCCACTGACCCCCCCATCATCATGACCACCCACTGACCCCCCATCACCATCACCACCAACTGACCCCCCCATCACCATCACCACCCACTGACCCCCCCATCACCATCACCACCCACTGACACCCCATCACCACCCACTGACCCCCCCATCACCATCACCACCCACTGACCCCCCCATCACCATCACCACCCACTGACACCCCATCACCATCTCCATCCACTGACCCCACATCACCACCCACTGACCCCCCATCACCATCTCCACCCACTGACCCCCACATCACCATCACCACCCACTGACCCACCCATCACCACCCACTGAACCCCCATCACCACCCGCTGACCCCCCCATCACCACCCACTGACCCCCCCATCACCATCTCCACCCACTGTCCCCCCATCACCACCCACTGACCCCCCATCACCACTTCCACCCACTGACACCCCATCACCACTTCCACCCACTGACCCTCCAAATCACCATCACCACCCACTGACCCCCCTCAGCACCTACTGGCCCCCCATCACCATCTCCACCCACTGACCCCCCATCACCATCTCCACCCACTGACCCCCCATCACCATCACCACCCACTCAGCCCCCATCACCATCAGCACCCACTGACCCCCCATCACCATCACCACCCACTGACCCCATCACCATCACCACCCACTGACCCCCCCATCACCATCACCAGCCACTGAATTCTCATCACCATCACCAGCCACTGACCCCCCCATCACCACCCACTGACCCCCCATCACCACCCACTGACCCCCCATCACCACCCACTGATCCCCTATCACCAGCCACTGACCCCCATTTCCACTCACTGATGCCCCATCACCACCCACTGGCCCCTCATCATTATCACCACCCACTGACCCCCCATCACCACCCACTGACCCCTCATCACCATCGCCACCCACTGACCCCCCCATCACCATCACCAGCGACTGACCCCTCATCACCATCTCCACACACTGACCCCCCATCACCACCCACTGATCCCCTATCACCAGCCACTGACCCCCATTTCCACCCACTTATGCCCCATCACCACCCACTGACCCCTCATCACCATCTCCACCCACTGACCCCCCCATCTCCACCCGCTGACCCCCCATCTCCACACACTGACCCCCCATCACCACCCACTGACCCCCTCATCACCATCACCACCCACTGACCCCCCCATCACCATCACCAGCCACTGACCCCCCATCACCATCTCCACCCACTGACCCCCCATCACCACCCACTGACCCCCATTTCCACCCACTGATGCCCCATCACCACCCACTGACCCCTCATCATTATCACCACCCACTGACCCCCCATCACCACCCACTGACCCCTCATCACCATCACCACCCACTGACCCCTCCATCACCATCTCCACCCACTGATCCCCAATGACCATCACCACCCACTGACACCCCAATACCATCTCCACCCGCTGACCCCCCCATCACCATCTCCACCCGCTGACCCCCCATCACAATCTCCACCCGCTGACCCCCCCATCACCATCTCCACCCGCTGACCCCCCATCACCATCTCCACCCGCTGAACCCACCATCACCATCTGCACCCACTGAACCCACCATCACCATCTCCACCCTCTGATCCCCAATCACCACCACCCACTGACCCCCATCACCACCCATTGACCCCCCATCACCATCACCACCCATTGACCCCCATCACCATCACCACCCACTGACCCCCATCACCATCACCACCCACTGACCCACCCATCACCACCCACTGACCCCCCCATCACCGCCCGCTGACCCCCATCACCGCCCGCTGACCCCCATCACCATCTGCACCCACTGACCCCCATCACCACCCACTGACCCCCATCACCATTTCCACCCACTGACCCTCCATCACCATCTTCACCCACTGACCCCCCTCAGCACCCACTGACCCCTCATCACCATCACCACCCACTCAGCCCCCATCACCATCAGCACGCACTGACCCCCCCATCACCATCACCACCCACTGAGCCCATCACCATCACCACCCACTGACCACCCCATCACCATCACCACCCACTGACCCCCCCATCACCATCACCACCCACTGACCCCCCAGCACCATCTCCACCCACTGACCCCCCATCACCACCCACTGACCCCCCATCACCAGCCACTGACCCCCCAGCACCATTTCCACCCACTGACCCCCCATCACCGCCCACTGACCCCCCCATCACCGCCCGCTGACCCCCATCACCATCTGCACCCACTGACCCCCATCACCACCCACTGACCCCCATCACCATTTCCACCCACTGACCCTCCATCACCATCTTCACCCACTGACCCCCCTCAGCACCCACTGACCCCTCATCACCATCACCACCCACTCAGCCCCCATCACCATCAGCACCCACTGACCCCCCCATCACCATCACCACCCACTGACCCCATCACCATCACCACCCACTGACCACCCCATCACCATCACCACCCACTAACCCCCCCATCACCATCACCACCCACTGACCCCCCATCACCAGCCACTGACCCCCCAGCACCATCTCCACCCACTGACCCCCCATCACCACCCACTGACCCCCCATCACCAGCCACTGACCCCCCAGCACCATTTCCACCCACTGACCCCCCATCACCGCCCACTGACCCCCCCATCACCATCACCAGCCACTGACCCCTCATCACCATCACTACCCACTGACCACCCATCACCATCTCCACCCACTGACCCCCCCATCCCCACCCACTGATCCCCTATCACCAGCCACTGACCCCCATTTCCACCCACTGATGCCCCATCACCACCCACTGACCCCCCATCACCACCCACTGACCCCTCATCACCATCTCCACTCACTGACCCCCCATCACCATCACCACCCACTGACCCCCCATCACCATCACCACCCAATGACCCCCGCATCACCATCACCACCCACTGACCCCTCATCACCATCTCCACTCACTGACCCCCCATCACCATACCACCCACTGACCCTCCATCACCATCACCACCCAATGACCCCCGCATCACCATCTCCACCCACTGACCCCCCCATCACCATCACCACCCACTGACCACCCCATCACCATCACCACCCACTGACCCCCCCATCACCATCACCACCCACTGACCCCCCCATCACCAGCCACTGACCCCCCAGCACCATCTCCACCCACTGACCCCCCATCACCGCCCACTGACCCCCCCATCACCATCACCAGCCACTGACCCCTCATCACCATCACTACCCACTGACCACCCATCACCATCTCCACCCACTGACCCACCCATCACCACCCACTGATCCCCTATCACCAGCCACTGACCCCCATTTCCACCCACTGATGCCCCATCACCACCCACTGACCCCCCATCACCACCCACTGACCCCCCATCACCACCCACTGACCCCTCATCACCATCACCACCCACTGACCCCTCATCACCATCTCCACTCACTGACCCCCCATCACCATCACCACCCACTGACCCCCCATCACCGTCACCACCCACTGACCCCCCATCACCATCACCACCACCACCCACTGACCCCTCATCACCATCTCCACTCACTGACCCCCCATCACCATACCACCCACTGACCCTCCATCACCATCACCACCCAATGACCCCCGCATCACCATCACCACCCACTGACCCCCCCATCACCATCACCACCCACTGACCCCCATCACCATCACCACCCACTGACCCCCCATCACCACTCACTGACCCCCCATCACCTTCACTACCCACTGACCCCCCATCACCATCACCACCACCACCCACTGACCCACCCATCACCACCCACTGACCCCCCATCACCACCCACTGACCCCCCCATCACCACCCGCTGACCCCCCATCACCTCCCGCTGACCCCCCATCTCCACCCACTGACCCCCCATCACCATTTCCACCCACTGACCACCCTATCACCATCACCAGCCACTGACCCCTCATCATCACCACCCACTGACCCTCCATCACCATCTTCACCCACTGACCCCCCTCAGCACCTACTGACCCCCCTCAGCACCTACTGACCCCCCATCACCATCTCCACCCACTGACCCCCCATCACCATCTCCACCCACTCAGCCCCCATCACCATCACCACCCACTGACCCCATCACCATCACCACCCACTGACCCCCCATCACCATCACCACCCACTGACCCCCCCATCACCATCACCACCCACTGACCCCTCATCACCATCTCCACACACTGACCCCCCATCACCACCCACTGATCCCCTATCACCAGCCACTGACCCCCATTTCCACCCACTTATGCCCCATCACCACCCACTGACCCCTCATCACCATCTCCACCCACTGACCCCCCATCACCATCTCCACCCACTGACCCCCCATCACCACCCACTGACCCCCATTTCCACCCACTGATGCCCCATCACCACCCACTGACCCCTCATCATTATCACCACCCACTGAACCCCCATCACCACCCACTGACCCCTCATCACCATCACCACCCACTGACCCCTCCATCACCATCTCCACCCACTGATCCCCAATGACCATCACCACCCACTGACACCCCAATACCATCTCCACCCGCTGACCCCCCATCACCATCTCCACCCGCTGACCCCCCATCACAATCTCCACCCGCTGACCCCCCCATCACCATCTCCACCCGCTGACCCCCCATCACCATCTCCACCCGCTGAACCCACCATCACCATCTGCACCCACTGAACCCACCATCACCATCTCCACCCTCTGATCCCCAATCACCACCACCCACTGACCCCCATCACCACCCATTGACCCCCCATCACCATCACCACCCATTGACCCCCATCACCATTACCACCCACTGACCCCCATCACCATCACCACCCACTGACCCCTCATCACCATCTCCACTCACTGACCCCCCATCACCATACCACCCACTGACCCTCCATCACCATCACCACCCAATGACCCCCGCATCACCATCACCACCCACTGACCCCCCCATCACCATCACCACCCACTGACCACCCCATCACCATCACCACCCACTGACCCCCCCATCACCATCACCACCCACTGACCCCCCCATCACCAGCCACTGACCCCCCAGCACCATCTCCACCCACTGACCCCCCATCACCGCCCACTGACCCCCCCATCACCATCACCAGCCACTGACCCCTCATCACCATCACTACCCACTGACCACCCATCACCATCTCCACCCACTGACCCACCCATCACCACCCACTGATCCCCTATCACCAGCCACTGACCCCCATTTCCACCCACTGATGCCCCATCACCACCCACTGACCCCCCATCACCACCCACTGACCCCCCATCACCACCCACTGACCCCTCATCACCATCACCACCCACTGACCCCTCATCACCATCTCCACTCACTGACCCCCCATCACCATCACCACCCACTGACCCCCCATCACCGTCACCACCCACTGACCCCCCATCACCATCACCACCACCACCCACTGACCCCTCATCACCATCTCCACTCACTGACCCCCCATCACCATACCACCCACTGACCCTCCATCACCATCACCACCCAATGACCCCCGCATCACCATCACCACCCACTGACCCCCCCATCACCATCACCACCCACTGACCCCCATCACCATCACCACCCACTGACCCCCCATCACCACTCACTGACCCCCCATCACCTTCACTACCCACTGACCCCCCATCACCATCACCACCACCACCCACTGACCCACCCATCACCACCCACTGACCCCCCATCACCACCCACTGACCCCCCATCACCACCCACTGACCCCCCATCACCACCCGCTGACCCCCCATCACCTCCCGCTGACCCCCCATCTCCACCCACTGACCCCCCATCACCATTTCCACCCACTGACCACCCTATCACCATCACCAGCCACTGACCCCTCATCATCACCACCCACTGACCCTCCATCACCATCTTCACCCACTGACCCCCCTCAGCACCTACTGACCCCCCTCAGCACCTACTGACCCCCCATCACCATCTCCACCCACTGACCCCCCATCACCATCTCCACCCACTCAGCCCCCATCACCATCACCACCCACTGACCCCATCACCATCACCACCCACTGACCCCCCATCACCATCACCACCCACTGACCCCCCCATCACCATCACCACCCACTGACCCCTCATCACCATCTCCACACACTGACCCCCCATCACCACCCACTGATCCCCTATCACCAGCCACTGACCCCCATTTCCACCCACTTATGCCCCATCACCACCCACTGACCCCTCATCACCATCTCCACCCACTGACCCCCCATCACCATCTCCACCCACTGACCCCCCATCACCACCCACTGACCCCCATTTCCACCCACTGATGCCCCATCACCACCCACTGACCCCTCATCATTATCACCACCCACTGACCCCCCATCACCACCCACTGACCCCTCATCACCATCACCACCCACTGACCCCTCCATCACCATCTCCACCCACTGATCCCCAATGACCATCACCACCCACTGACACCCCAATACCATCTCCACCCGCTGACCCCCCATCACCATCTCCACCCGCTGACCCCCCATCACAATCTCCACCCGCTGACCCCCCCATCACCATCTCCACCCGCTGACCCCCCATCACCATCTCCACCCGCTGAACCCACCATCACCATCTGCACCCACTGAACCCACCATCACCATCTCCACCCTCTGATCCCCAATCACCACCACCCACTGACCCCCATCACCACCCATTGACCCCCCATCACCATCACCACCCATTGACCCCCATCACCATTACCACCCACTGACCCCCATCACCATCACCACCCACTGACCCACCCATCACCACCCACTGACCCCCCATCACCGCCCGCTGACCCCATCACCATCTGCACCCACTGACCCCCATCACCACCCACTGACCCCCATCACCATTTCCACCCACTGACCCTCCATCACCATCTTCACCCACTGACCCCCCTCAGCACCCACTGACCCCTCATCACCATCACCACCCACTCAGCCCCCATCACCATCAGCACCCACTGACCCCCCCATCACCATCACCACCCACTGACCCCCCCATCACCATCACCACCCACTGACCCCCCAGCACCATCTCCACCCACTGACCCCCCATCACCACCCACTGACCCCTCAGCACCATTTCCACCCACTGACCCCCCATCACCGCCCACTGACCCCCCCATCACCGCCCGCTGACCCCCATCACCATCTGCACCCACTGACCCCCATCACCACCCACTGACCCCCATCACCATTTCCACCCACTGACCCTCCATCACCATCTTCACCCACTGACCCCCCTCAGCACCCACTGACCCCTCATCACCATCACCACCCACTGACCCCCCATCACCAGCCACTGACCCCCCAGCACCATCTCCACCCACTGACCCCCCATCACCACCCACTGACCCCCCATCACCAGCCACTGACCCCCCAGCACCATTTCCACCCACTGACCCCCCATCACCGCCCACTGACCCCCCCATCACCATCACCAGCCACTGACCCCTCATCACCATCACCACCCACTGACCCCCATCACCATTTCCACCCACTGACCCTCCATCACCATCTTCACCCACTGACCCCCCTCAGCACCCACTGACCCCTCATCACCATCACCACCCACTCAGCCCCCATCACCATCAGCACCCACTGACCCCCCCATCACCATCACCACCCACTGACCCCATCACCATCACCACCCACTGACCACCCCATCACCATCACCACCCACTAACCCCCCATCACCATCACCACCCACTGACCCCCCATCACCAGCCACTGACCCCCAGCACCATCTCCACCCACTGACCCCCCATCACCACCCACTGACCCCCCATCACCAGCCACTGACCCCCCAGCACCATTTCCACCCACTGACCCCCCATCACCGCCCACTGACCCCCCCATCACCATCACCAGCCACTGACCCCTCATCACCATCACTACCCACTGACCACCCATCACCATCTCCACCCACTGACCCCCCCATCACCACCCACTGATCCCCTATCACCAGCCACTGACCCCCATTTCCACCCACTGATGCCCCATCACCACCCACTGACCCCCCATCACCACCCACTGACCCCTCATCACCATCTCCACTCACTGACCCCCCATCACCATCACTACCCACTGACCCCCCATCACCATCACCACCCAATGACCCCCGCATCACCATCACCACCCACTGACCCCTCATCACCATCTCCACTCACTGACCCCCCATCACCATACCACCCACTGACCCTCCATCACCATCACCACCCAATGACCCCTGCATCACCATCACCACCCACTGACCCCCCCATCACCATCACCACCCACTGACCACCCCATCACCATCACCACCCACTGACCCCCCCATCACCATCACCACCCACTGACCCCCCATCACCAGCCACTGACCCCCCAGCACCATCTCCACCCACTGACCCCCCATCACCGCCCACTGACCCCCCCATCACCATCACCAGCCACTGACCCCTCATCACCATCACTACCCACTGACCACCCATCACCATCTCCACCCACTGACCCCCCCATCACCACCCACTGATCCCCTATCACCAGCCACTGACCCCCATTTCCACCCACTGATGCCCCATCACCACCCACTGACCCCCCATCACCACCCACTGACCCCTCATCACCATCACCACCCACTGACCCCTCATCACCATCTCCACTCACTGACCCCCCATCACCATCACCACCCACTGACCCCCCATCACCATCACCACCCAATGACCCCCGCATCACCGTCACCACCCACTGACCCCCCATCACCATCACCACCACCACCCACTGACCCCTCATCACCATCTCCACTCACTGACCCCCCATCACCATACCACCCACTGACCCTCCATCACCATCACCACCCAATGACCCCCGCATCACCATCACCACCCACTGACCCCCCCATCACCATCACCACCCACTGACCCCCATCACCATCACCACCCACTGACCCCCCATCACCACTCACTGACCCCCCATTACCACCCACCGACACCACATCACCATCAGCAGCCACTGACCCCCCATTACCCCCATCAGCACCCACTGACCTCCATCACCATCACTACCCTCTGACCCCCCCATCACCACCCAATGACCCCCGATCACCATCTCCACCCACTGACCCCCCCATCATCATGACCACCCACTGACCCCCCATCACCATCACCACCAACTGACCCCCCCATCACCATCACCACCCACTGACCCCCCCATCACCATCACCACCCACTGACCCCCCCATCACCATCACCACCCACTGACACCCCATCACCACCCACTGACCCCCCCATCACCATCACCACCCACTGACCCCCCCATCACCATCACCACCCACTGACACCCCATCACCATCTCCATCCACTGACCCCACATCACCACCCACTGACCCCCCATCACCATCTCCACCCACTGACCCCCACATCACCATCACCACCCACTGACCCACCCATCACCACCCACTGAACCCCCATCACCACCCGCTGACCCCCCCATCACCACCCACTGACCCCCCATCACCATCTCCACCCACTGTCCCCCCATCACCACCCACTGACCCCCCATCACCACGTCCACCCACTGACACCCCATCACCACTTCCACCCACTGACCACCCTATCACCATCACCAGCCACTGACCCCCATCACCACCCACTGACCCCTCATCAGCATCACCACCCACTGACCCTCCAAATCACCATCTTCACCCACTGACCCCCCTCAGCACCTACTGGCCCCCCATCACCATCTCCACCCACTGACCCCCCATCACCATCTCCACCCACTGACCCATCACCACCCACTGACACCCATCACCATCACCACCCACTGACCCCCCATCACCATCTCCACCCACTGACCCATCACCACCCACTGACACCCATCACCATCACCACCCACTGACCCCACCATCACCACCCACTGACCCCCCTGCCCCATCCCCACATACTGACGTCCCCATCACCATCACCACCCACTGACCACCCCATCACCACCCACTGACCACCCCATTACCATCACCACCCACTGACCCCCCCATCACCAACACCACCCATTGACCCCCCCATCACCAACACCACCCATTGACCCCCCCATCACCATCACCACCCACTGACCCCCCATCCCCATCACCACCCACTAACCCCCCATCAACATCACCACCCACTGACCCCCCATCACCATCACCACCCACTGACCCCCCATCACCATCACCACCCACTCAGCCCCCATCACCATCAGCACCCACTGACCCCCCATCACCATCACCACCCACTGACCCCATCACCATCACCAGCCACTGAATTCTCATCACCATCACCAGCCACTGACCCCCCCATCACCACCCACTGACCCCCCATCACCACCCACTGACCCCCCATCACCACCCACTGATCCCCTATCACCAGCCACTGACCCCCATTTCCACTCACTGATGCCCCATCACCACCCACTGGCCCCTCATCATTATCACCACCCACTGACCCCCCATCACCACCCACTGACCCCTCATCACCATCGCCACCCACTGACCCCCCCATCACCATCACCAGCGACTGACCCCTCATCACCATCTCCACCCACTGACCCCCCATCACCATCACCAGCCACTGACCCCTCATCACCATCTCCACCCACTGACCCCCCATCACCATCACCACCCACTGACCCCCCATCACCATCACCAGCCACTGACCCCTCATCACCATCACCACCCACTGAACCCCCATCACCATCTCCACCCACTGAACCCCCCATCACCACCCACTGATCCCCTATCACCAGTCACTGACCCCCATTTCCACCCACTGACCCCCCATCACCACCCACTGACCCCTCACCACCTCCACCCACCAACCCCCGATCACCACCCACTGACCCCCCATCACCACCCACCAACCCCCGATCACCACCCACTGACCCCCCATCACCATGTCCACCCACTGACCCCCATCACCATCACCACCCACCAACCCCCGATCACCACCCACTGACCCCCATCACCAGCACCACCCACTGACCCCCATCACCAGCACCACCCACTGACCAACCATCACCATCACCACCCACTGACCCCCCATCACCATCACCACCCACTGACCCCATCACCATCAGCACCCACTGACCCCTCATCACCACCTCCACCCACCAACCCCCGATCACCACCCACTGACCCCCCATCACCACCCACCAACCCCCGATCACCACCCACTGACCCCCCATCACCATGTCCACCCACTGACCCCCATCACCATCACCACCCACCAACCCCCGATCACCACCCACTGACCCCCATCACCAGCACCACCCACTGACCAACCATCACCATCACCACCCACTGACCCCCCATCACCATCACCACCCACTGACCCCATCACCATCAGCACCCACTGACCCCCCCATCACCATCACCAGCCACTGATCCCCCATCACCATCACGACCCACTGACCCCCCATCACCATCACCACCCACTGACACCCCATCACCACCCACTGACCCCTCATCACCATCACTACCCACTGACCCCCATCACCATCACTAGCCACTGACCTCCCATCACCATCACCATCACCACCCACTGACCCCCCCATCACCATCACCAGCCACTGACCCCCCCATCACCACCACCCACTGACCCCCCATCACCACCCACTGACCCCCCATCACCACCCACTGATCCCCTATCACCAGCCACTGACCCCCATTTCCACTCACTGATGCCCCATCACCACCCACTGGCCCCTCATCATTATCACCACCCACTGACCCCCCATCACCACCCACTGACCCCTCATCACCATCGCCACCCACTGACCCCCCCATCACCATCACCAGCCACTGACCCCTCATCACCATCTCCACCCACTGACCCCCCATCACCAGCCACTGACCCCTCATCACCATCTCCACCCACTGACCCCCCATCACCATCACCACCCACTGACCCCCCATCACCATCACCAGCCACTGACCGCTCATCACCATCACCACCCACTGACCCCCCATCACCATCACCACCCATTGATCCCCCATCACCATCACCACCCACTGACCCCCCCATCACCATCTCCATTTCCTCCCACTGACCCCCATCACCATCATATTTCCTCCCACTGACCCCTATCACCATCACCACCCACTGAACCCCCATCACCATCACCATTTCCTCCCACTGACCCCCATCACCATCATAATTCCTCCCACTGACCCCCATCACCATCACCTCCCACTGACCCCCATCACCATCACCACCCACTGACCCCCCCATCACCATCACCACCCACTGACCCGCATCACCATCACCACACACTGACCCCACATCACCATCTCCATCCACTGACCCCCCATCACCTTCACCACCCACTGACCCCCCATCACCATCATCATCCATTGACCCCCCCATCACCACCCACTGACCCCCATCACCACCCACTGACCCCCATCACCACCCACTGACCCCCATCACCATCACCACCCACTCACCCCCCAGCACTATCACCACCCACTGACCCCCCATCACCATCACCACCCACTGACCCCCCATCACCATCACCACCCACTGACCCCCCATCACCACCCACTGACCCCCCATCACCATCTCCACCCACTGACCCCCCCCATCACCATCACCACCCACTGACACCCATCACCATCACCACCCACTGACCCCCATCACCATCACCACCCACTGACCCTCCATCACCATCTTCACCCACTGACCCCCTATCACCACCCACTGATTCCCCATCACCATCACCACCCACTGACCCCCCATCACCATCACCACCCACTGACCCTCCATCACCATCATCGCCCTCTGACCCCCCATCACCATCACCACCCTTTGACCCCCCCATTACTGTCACCACAACTGACCCCCCCATCACCATCACCACCCACTGACCCTCCATCACCATCACCACCCACTGACCCCCCATCACCATCACCACCCACTGACCCCCCATCACCATCACCAGCCACTGACCGCTCATCACCATCACCACCCACTGACCCCCCATCACCATCACCACCCATTGATCCCCCATCACCATCACCACCCACTGACCCCCCCATCACCATCTCCATTTCCTCCCACTGACCCCCATCACCATCATATTTCCTCCCACTGACCCCTATCACCATCACCACCCACTGAACCCCCATCACCATCACCATTTCCTCCCACTGACCCCCATCACCATCATATTTCCTCCCACTGACCCCAATCACCATCACCTCCCACTGACCCCCATCACCATCACCACCCACTGACCCCCCCATCACCATCACCACCCACTGACCCGCATCACCATCACCACACACTGACCCCACATCACCATCTCCATCCACTGACCCCCCATCACCTTCACCACCCACTGACCCCCCATCACCATCATCATCCATTGACCCCCCCATCACCACCCACTGACCCCCATCACCACCCACTGACCCCCATCACCACCCACTGACCCCCATCACCATCACCACCCACTCACCCCCCATCACTATCACCACCCACTGACCCCCCATCACCATCACCACCCACTGACCCCCCCATCACCATCACCACCCACTGACCCCCCATCACCACCCACTGACCCCCCATCACCATCTCCACCCACTGACCCCCCCCATCACCATCACCACCCACTGACACCCATCACCATCACCACCCACTGACCCCCATCACCATCACCACCCACTGACCCTCCATCACCATCTTCACCCACTGACCCCCTATCACCACCCACTGATTCCCCATCACCATCACCACCCACTGACCCCCCATCACCATCACCACCCACTGACCCTCCATCACCATCATCGCCCTCTGACCCCCCATCACCATCACCACCCTTTGACCCCCCCATTACTGTCACCACAACTGACCCCCCCATCACCATCACCACCCACTGACCCTCCATCACCATCACCACCCACTGACCCCCCATCACCATCAGCACCCACTGACCCCCCATCACCAGCCACTGACCCCTCATCACCATCACCATCTCCACCTACTGACCCCCCCATCACCACCCACTGACCCCCCATCACCATCTCCACCCACTGACCCCTCATCACCATCACCACCCACTGATGCCCCATCACCATCTCCACCCACTGACCCCTCATCACCATCTCCACCCACTGGCCCCCCCATCACCACCCACCAACCCCCGATCACCACCCACTGAACCCCATCACCATCACCACCCACTGACCAACCATCACCACCCACTGACCCCTCATCACCATCTCCACCCACTGACCCCCCATCACCATCACCACCCACTGACCCCCATCACCATCACCACCCACTGACCCCTCATCACCATCACCACCCACTGACCCCCCATCACCACCAACACCCACTGACCCCCCATCACCACCCACTGACCCCCCATCACCACCCATCGACACCCCAACACCACCCATCGACACCCCAACACCATCAGCACCCACTGACCCCCCATTACCCCCATCAGCACCCAATGACCTCCATCACCATCACTACCCTCTGACCCCCCCATCACCATCACTACCCGCTGACCCCCATCACCATCTCCACCCACTGACCCCCCATCACCATCTCCACCCACTGACCACCCCATCACCATCACCACCCATTGATCCCCCATCACCATCACCACCCACTGACCCCCCCATCACCATTACCACCCACTGACCCCCCCATCACCATCATATTTCCTCCCACTGACCCCTATCACCATCACCACCCACTGAACCCCCATCACCATCACCATTTCCTCCCACTGACCCCCATCACCATCACCATTTCCTCCCACTGACCCCCATCACCATCATATTTCCTCCCACTGACCCCCATCACCATCACCTCCCACTGACCCCCATCACCATCACCACCCACTGACCCCCCCATCACCATCACCACCCACTGACCCCCCATCACCATCACCACCCACTGACCCCCCCATCACCACCCACTGACCCGCATCACCATCACCACACACTGACCCCACATCACCATCTCCATCCACTGACCCCCCCATCACCTTCACCACCCACTGACCCCCCATCACCATCATCATCCATTGACCTCCCCATCACCACCCACTGACCCCCATCACCATCACCACCCACTCACCCCCCATCACCACCCACTGACCCCCCATCACCATCACCACCCACTGACCGCCCCATCAACATCACCACCCACTGAACCCCCATCACTATCACCAGCCACTGACCCCCCATCACCATCTCTACCCACTGACCCCCCCATCACCATCACCACCCACTGACCCCCCATCACCATCACCACCCACTGACCCCCATCACCATCACCTTCTGACCCCCATCTCCACCCACTGACCCCCCATCACCATCACCACCCACTGACCCCCCCATCACCATCACCACCCACTGACCCCCCATCACCACCCACTGACCCCCCATCACCATCTCCACCCACTGACCCCCCATCACCATCTCCACCCACTGACCCCCCCATCACCATCACCACCCACTGACCCCCCATCACCACCCACTGACCCCCCATCACCATCTCCACCCACTGACCCCCCCATCACCATCTCCACCCACTGACCCCCCCATCACCATCACCACCCACTGACCCCCCATCACCACCCACTGACCCCCCATCACCATCTCCACCCACTGACCCCCCCCATCACCATCACCACCCTTTGACCCCCCCATTACTGTCACCACAACTGACCCCCCATCACCATCACCACCCACTGACCCCCCCGTCACCATCACCACCCACTGACCCCCCATCACCATCACCACCCACTGACCCCCCATCACCATCACCACCCACTGACCCCCCATCACCATCAGCACCCACTGACCCCCCCATCACCATCAGCACCCACTGATCCCTCATCACCATCACCACCCACTGGCCCCCCATCACCATCACCACCCACTGACCTCCCATCACCATCTCCACCCACTGACCCCTCCATCACCACCCACTGACCCCCCATCCCCATCACCACCCACTGACCCCCATCACCACCCACTGACCCCCATCACCACCCACTGTCCTCCATCACCATCACCACCCACTGACCCCCCCATCACCATCACCACCCACTGACCCCCCCATCACCATCAGCACCCACTGACCCCCCATCACCATCAGCACCTACTGATCCCTCATCACCATCACCACCCACTGGCCCCCCCATCACCATCACCACCCACTGACCCCCCATCACCATCCACTGACCCCCCATCACCATCACCACCCATTGACCCCCCCATCACCACCCACTGACCCCCCATCACCACCCACTGACCCCCCCATCACCATCACCACCCACTGACCCCCCATCACCATCACCACCCACTGACCCCCCATCACCATCACCACCCACTGACCCTCCATCACCATCATCGCCCTCTGACCCCCCATCACCATCACCACCCTTTGACCCCCCCATTACTGTCACCACAACTGACCCCCCCATTACTGTCACCACCCACTGACCCCCCCGTCACCATCACCACCCACTGACCCCCCATCACCATCACCACCCACTGACCCCCCCATCACCATCAGCACCCACTGACCCCCCCATCACCATCAGCATCCACTGATCCCTCATCACCATCACCACCCACTGGCCCCCCATCACCATCACCACCCACTGACCTCCCATCACCATCTCCACCCACTGACCTCCCATCACCATCTCCACCCACTGACCCCCCCATCACCACCCACTGACCCCCCATCCCCATCACCACCCACTGACCCCCCATCCCCATCACCACCCACTGACCCCCATCACCACCCACTGTCCTCCATCACCATCACCACCCACTTAACCCCCCCCATCACCATCAGCACCCACTGACCCCCCATCACCATCAGCACCTACTGATCCCTCATCACCATCACCACCCACTGGCCCCCCCATCACCATCACCACCCACTGACCCCCCATCACCATCTCCACCCACTGACCCCCCCATCACCATCACCACCCACTGGCCCCCCCATCACCATCACCACCCACTGACCTCCCATCACCATCTCCACCCACTGACCCCCCATCACCACCCACGGACCCCCCATCACCATCACCACCCATTGACCCCCCCATCACCACCCACTGACCCCCCATCACCACCCACTGACCCCCCCATCACCATCACCACCCACTGACCCCCCATCACCATCACCACCCACTGACCCCCCCAATCACCATCACCACCCACTGACCCCCCATCTCCACCCACTGACCCATCACCTCCCACTGACCCCCCATCACCATCACCACCCACTGACCCCCCATCACCACCCACTGACCCCCATCACCATCCTCTGACCCCCCATCACCATCACCACCCACTGACCCCCCATCACCATCCTCTGACCCCCCATCACCACCCACTAACCCCCCCATCATCATCACCACCCACTGACACTCCCGATAAAGTCGCCGACCCCAGACACTCTTACCTGCCCCGTCCTTGCCGATCAACATCCTTGATCGTCCCAGAGTTGCCCCCCCCTCCCCCCGGTTAATGTCTCCTCCCAGGGACGCCCTCGCCCTGATGAACGTCCCCAGCTACCGATCCTCACTCCACTCGATCAATGTCTCCACCCTCCTCACAGCCCCAGTACTATTTTATCATTTCCTGTCAGTCATCTTGTGTACAGACAGCCCTGAGCCTTGTGTCACTTTGTGGATATACAATCAATCTGTGTGCATTCAGTATCTTATGTGTTGTTATTTATTGTCTCTTCTGTTATTGTGCGGCTTATCTCAGTGTGTTTTGGTTGTGCTGCATCGGATCACGGGTAACAATTTATCTGTTCTCCTTTGTGTCTGTGCACTGGAAATGACATTAAACAGTCTTGAATCTGTTGGTCTGAGACGTGTACGATTATATTGAATTTAACAGTGAACAGCATTGATCCCTTTTGAATCCGCTGTCTGTTCATTTGAGATGTAAAAAAAAATTATATTCAAGTTGGCAGAGTGAACATTGTTGGTCTGTTTAGATTTGAGATGTAAAAAATTTTTATTGTGGTTTACAGAGTGAGCATTGTTGATCAGTTTTTCTCCAACCTATCTGACGGGTGTTGAGAGAAACCAGAACCTGAGAGAGGCTGTAGACCAACATCTGGGAATTTGGGAATATAAACTGCTCCACTTTTGGTCAGTCGAACAGGGACGTAATAGTCTGATGCTGTAAATGTCTGCAATTCGTTTTCGTTTGAGTTTCTCATTGGATGAATTAGTTTCACGTTCCAAGTGTAGTTGTTTTGGAGAATGGGCTGGTGGCAGGATGCACGGTGATATCCGAATGGGGAGGGCATTCTGGGGCGGACTCACCCTGCAGAGGGTGTTCACGCTGTTCCGGTACAGCAGCGAGAGTACATTGAATCCTGGTTTCCCTTTAATAATAACTCTGAGGCTGAGCTTGGTTCCCGTGAGAAATGGGGGGGACGTTTTATGAGAGTCGTTGTTCATGATGTGAAATCTCTTGTGGCAGGTTGTAGTGAAAGCCCTTGAGCAGCTCGCACACGATGGCAAAATTAAAGAGAAGGCGTACGGGAAACAGAAGATTTACTTTGCTGATCAGGTGAGAAATTAGATTTCGCCAGTGTGCCCGGCCCCATGCGTCTCACCGGTGTACCAGGGCCTGTATTTGGATAGAATTCTGGTCAGCACGCCACAGGGTGCACAGAATGCCACACAGTAGGAAAATGTGGTGAAATCAAAGATATGGACAGCTAACAAAACAATTCTCTGTGTAGTACTGAATACTAAACAGACATTTTAGATGATTAGACCATAAAGCATAGGAGCAGAATTAGATCATTTGGCCCATCTGCCATTCCATCATGCCTCTCCCTGTAACCGTTGACACCCTGACTAATCAAGAACCTATCAACCTTCTCTTTAAATATACTCAATGATTTGGCCTGAACAGCCGTCCTTGGCAATGAATTCCACAGATTCACCACCCACTGGCTGAAGAATTTCCACCTCCTCTCTGTTCAACAGTGATGTCTTTCAATTCTGAGGCTGTGCCCTCTGGTCCTACGTTCCCCCACTACAGGAAACATCCTCTCCAACTCCACTTCGTCCAGGCCTTTCAATATGCAACGGGTTTCAATTAGATACCCCTCATTCTTCTAAACTCCGGTAAGTACAGGCCCAGAGCCATCCAATGCTCGTCATGTGTTAACCCTTTCATTCCCAGAAATGTTCTCGAGCCTTCTCTGGACTCCAACATCTTCCTAACTACAGCTGACCTTCACTAATCTGACTACCTGTAATCCGGTTCCTTTGATAATCTGGCACTGATTACGCTTAATGTGATCCTTCTGTAATTTGGCATTCTCACTAATCCGACACTCCTCAGGTCCCAATGGTGCAGGATTAGTGAAGGTCGGCCTGTACAAAGTGAAATCAACTGGCCTAAGCTTTCACTTTTTCTGCCTCTCTCCCTTCTTAAAGAATATAGTGACATTTGTAATTTTCCAGTCGTTGAGAACCCTGGGGTGCAATCCATTTGGTCCAGGTGACTTATCTACCTTAAGACCGTTCAGTTTCCCAGGAACCATCTCCCTAGAAAATGGCAACTTCACTCACATCTGCCCCCGGACACTCTCAGATTTCTGGCATACTGCTAATGTCTTCCACGGTGCAGACTGATGCAAAATATTTATTCAGTTCTTCCACCATTTCGTTGTCTCCCTTCACTACCTCTCTGGTGTCATTTTCCAGCCATCCATTTTCTACTCCTGCCTCTCTTTTATTCTTTATATATCTGAAAAATCTTTTCGTGTCCTGTTTAATATTGTTGGCTAGCTTCGTTTCGTATTCCACTTTTATCTCCTTTTTTCCTAAGTTAGGACTTTTTTCCTAAGTTGCCTTTTGTTGGTTTTAAAAGCTTCCCAATCCTCCAACTTCCCACTAACTTTTGGCTTTGACTTCCCTTGTCAGCCATGGTTGCCTCATCCTGCCTTTAAAATACTTCTCCCTCTTTGGGATGCATCTATCCTGGGCCTTTCGAATTTCCCCTAGAAACTCTAGCCATTGCTGTCATCCCTGCTAGTGTCCCGTTTCAGTCAACTTTGGCCAACTCCTCTCTCATGCCTCTGTAATTCCCTTTACTCCACTGTAATACTGATGAATCTGACTTCATCTTCTCCCTCCTAAAATGCAGGATGAATTCTATCATATTATGATCATTGTCTCCTAAGGGTTCTTTTACCCTAAGCTCCCTAATCATATCCGGTTCATGACATGGCACCCAATCCTAGTCAGTTCAGTGGGGGTTTTCTGTCCCCCATTGTAATATGTAGCCCACATTCTGGCTATGTTCAGAGGCTTGTATATAGCATTAGGGTCTCTTTACCTTTTCAGTTTTTTAACTCAACCCACAAAGATTCCTCACCTTCTGATCCTATGTCACCTCTTTGTCAGGATTTCATTTAATTTTTTTTTTACCAACAGAGCCACCCCACCCCCCTCTGCCTACCTGCCTGACCTTTCCTCGGACGTTAAGCTGCCAACGATGATCTTCTTTCAGCTACGACGCAGTGATGCTCAGAACATTACACTCGCCAATCTCTAACTGCCCTACCTTATTCCATTTACTGTGTACATTCAAGTATAACACCTCAGTCCTGTATTCATCACCCTTTTCGATTTTTGTCCCCCTTGTTACAGTTCAATTCATCCCACTGACTGCAATTTTGCCCGATCATCTGCCTGTCCTTCCTGACAGCCTCACTACACTCTGCGTCCAGTTGTATACCAACTGCCCCACCCTCAGCCCTATCACTCTGCATCCATCCCCCTGCCAATTTAGTTTAAGCCTTCCACAACATCTAGCCAACATGCCCATAAGGATGTTGGACCCCCCCTCGACCTCCCCGGGTTCAGATGTAACCCATCCTTTCTGTACAGGTCGTACCTTCCCAGTAGAGATCCCAGTGTTTCTCCCTCAGCCACTCATTCATCTGTACTACCACCCTATTCCTGCCCTGCCTAGCATGTGGTACTGGGAGTAATCCAGAGGTTCCTACCTTGGCAGTCCTGCTCTTCATACCAGAAGAAATAGGAACAGAATTAGGCTATTTGGCCCACCGAGTGTGCTCTGCCTTTTCATCATGCCTGATCTAAGTTTCCTCTTGGACCTAATCTCTTGCCTTACCTCTGTATCCCTTCATGCCCTGACCAATGAAGAATATACAGTATTAACCTCTGCCTTAAGTATACGTAAAGACTTGGCCTCTTCAGCTGCCTGTGGCAACAAATTCCACAGATTCACCACTCTCTGGCTAAAGAAATACCTCCACATCTCCATTCTAAAAGGACGCCCCTCTATTCTGAGGCTGTGACTTCTGGTCTTCGACTCCCCTACCACAGGGAGCGTCCTCTCCACATCCACTCTACCATTTGATAGGTGTCAATTGGGTCACCCCTCATACTTCGACTTCTGGTGAATACAGACCCAGGGCCATCAAATGCTCTTTTTATGACAAGGTGTTTGATCCTGGAATCATTTTTGTGGACCTCCTTTAAACCCTCTCCAGTTTCAGCACGTCCGTTCCAAGGTGAGGAGCCCCAAACAGCTCACAATATTCCAAGTGAGGCCTCACCAGTACTTTATGAAGTCTCAACATTATATCCTTGCATTCGCCTTCCTCACCACAGACTCAACCTGCAGATTAACCTTTAGGGAATCCTGTACAAGGACTCCCAGGTCCCTTTGCACCTCAGTTTTTGTATTTTCTCTCCACTTAAAAAAAAATAGCCCTTTCACTTCTTTTACCAAAGTGCATGACCATTCACTTCCTGACACTGTACTCACTGTACCACTTCTTTGCCCATTCTCCTAATCTATTCAAGTCCTTCTGCAGCCTCTCTACTTCCTCAAAACTACCTGCCCCTCCACCTATCTTCATATCATCTGCAAGCTTTGCAACAAAGCCATCAATTCCGTCATCCAAATCGTTGATCTATAACATAAAAAGTATTGGTCCCAGCACTGACCCCAGTGGAACACCACTAGTCACTGGCAGCCAACCAAAAAAGGCTACCTTTATTCCCACTCTTTGCCTGCTGCCAATCAGCCAATACTTTATCCTTGCTTGTGTCTTTCCTGTAATTCCATGGGCTCTTAACTTGTTAAATAGCCTCATGTGGGCACCTTGTCAAAGGCCTTCTGAAAATTTCACTACAGTACTACAGCATCAACCAATTCTCCTTTGTCTATCCTGCTTGTTATTTCTTCAAAGAATTCCAACAGCTTTGTCAGGCAAGGTTTTCTCCTGAGGGAACCATGCTGACTACGGCCTGTGTTTTCTCATGTGCCTGCAAGTACCCTGAAAGCACATCTTGAATAATCATCTTCCCATTTTCTCTCTAGTAATAACTTCATGCCCCCTGAAACCTGGAGCTTCCACCATATTGCCAGAGTCTTCAATAGTGAAGACTGATGCAAAATACTTAACTGAGTTCGTCCACCATTTCCTTGTCCCCCTCCCCATTACCACCTCTCCAGTATTGTTTTCCAATGGTTCAATACCCACGCTTGCCACTCTTTTACACTTCATGTATGTGAAGAAACTTTTGGCATCCTCTTTAATATTAATGGCTGGGTTACTTTTGTATTCCATTTTTACCTTAATGACTTTTTTAGTTACCATAGACCAAAAGAGATAGGAGCAGAATTAGACCGCCTGGCCCATCGAGTCTGCTCCGGTATTCAATCATGGCTGATCTTTTGTTTTGATCTCTCCTGAACCCCAGTTCCCGGCTTTCTTACCATAACCTTTGATCCCATGTCTAATCAAGAACCTATCAAAAGGGAACCCAAGTCTCTTTGCATCTCAGATTTTTGGATTTTCTCCATTTAAAAAATAGTCCGCACATTTATTTCTACTACCAAAGTGCATGACCTTGCATTTTCCAACATTGTATTTCTTTTGCCACTTTCTTACTCATTCTCCCAATCTGTCTAAGTCCTTCCGCATCCTACCTGTTTCCTCAACACTACCTGCCCCTCCACCAATCTTTGTATCATCTGCAAACTTGGCAACAAAGCCACCTATTCCATCATCTAAATCATTTACATACAGCATAAAAAGCAGTCCCAACACTGACCCCTGTGGAACGACACTAGTCACTGGAAGCCAACCAGAAAAGGATCCTTTTATTCCCACCCGCTGTCTCCTACTAATCAGCCAATGCTTTAACCATGTTAGTAACTGTCCTATAATGCCATGGGCTCTTAACTTGGTAAGCAGCCTCCTGTGTAGCACCTTGTCAAAGGCCTTCTGAAAGTCCAGATATACAACATCCACTGAATCCCCTTCACTATCCTACTTGTAATCTCCTCAAAGAATTCCAACAGATTCGTCAGGCAGGATTTTCCCTGAAGGAAACCATACTGACTTTGTACAATCTTGTCCAGTGTCACCAAGTACTCCATCACCTCATCCTTAACTCTAGCATCTTCCCAACCACTGAAGTCAGGCTAACTGGTCTATAATTTCCTTTCTTAAAGAGTGGAGTAACATTTGCAATTTCGCAGTCCTCTAGCATCATGCTGGAGTCCAATAATGCCACCACAATCTCTAACACTACCTCTTTCAGAACCCTAGGGTGCAGTTCCTTTGGTCCGGGTAACCTATGTACCTTTAGCTCTTTCAGCTTTTTGAGCACCTTCTCCCTTGTAATAGTAACTGCACTCACTTCCCTTCCTTCACACACTACAACATCAGGCACACTGCTAGTGTCTTCCACAGTGAAGACTGATGTAAAATACTCATTTAGTTCATCATCCATCTCCTTGTCCCCTGTTATTATTTCTCCAGCCTCATTTTCTAGCGGTCCTATATCCACTCTCATTTTTCTTTTATTTTTGACGTACTTGAAAAAACTTCCACTATCCACTTTGATATTATTTGCTAGCTTGCTTTCATCTTTTCCCTTCTAATGATTTTTTTAGTTGCTTTCTTCCCAATCCTCTATCTTCCCACTGATTTTTGCTTTGTCGTATGCCCTTTCTTTTGCTTTTACAATAGCTTTGACTTCCCTTGTCAGCCACGGTTGTACTATTTTACCATTTGAATATTTCTTCATTTTTGGAATACACATGTCCTGCACTTTTCTCGTTTTTCCCAGAAACACAGGCCTTTGCTGCTCTGCTGACATCCCTGCCAGCAGCTCCTTCCAATTTACTTTGGCCACCTCCTCTCTCATACCACTGTTAATTTCCTTTACTCCACTGAAATACCGCTAAATCAGTTCAATACCTAGTAAATCAGTTTCTCGATTATATAATGCACTCTCCCATGCTAAAAATGTAAATACATTGTATATTAAAGAGAAGTGGGAGAAAGAAGCGGGGTTGGTACTTTCAGAGGAGGCTTGGGGGAAAATCTGCAGCTTTCAATGGTCCTCAACTAATTCTTTGACTTGGAGAGAACGTTGTTGGAAAAACATTATAAGATACTTCAAGACTCCATATCAGGAAAAAATATAAAGATACAAACATGACGTGTTGGAGAAGGTGTGGCTCCAAGGAGGCAAATCATTTTCATATTTTCTGGGATTGCCCTAAATTAAGTCTATATTGGGAAGGTATTCATAGAACATTAGTTAAGGTACTTAGGTCCCAGATACCTCTGAACTTTGAGACGCTCTATTTGGGGGATGTATTGTTTCTTGAACAGAAGGAAGATATAAAGTTGCTGCAGGCCCTCTTAGCGGCAAGTAAGAAATCAATCACTAGAAAGTGGCTAAATCCAATACCACCTACATTGGAAGATTGGCACGAAATTATCTTGGAAATATTTAAAATGGAAAAGTTGACTTACTCCCTGAGAATTCAAAAAGAAAAATTTTATCAAATCTGGAATAAATGGATTGAATATATAACCCCAATGCGAGCAGACTTTAGATGACTCTCCTAATGATTTATACTGCTCTTCTCATCAACACAGTAATATTGCTAACGTAAGCACCCCTAGTCTAAATGTCTACTGTTTTTTGTTTTCTTTTGGAAAATAGAGAATTAACACAAGTAAAGGGAAAGATTTGAGAAAGGGATAAAAAATGAAAAAATAATTATGTCTGCGGGCAGGAACAAGCATGAACAAATTAGGATATAAACACCTACAATGGTTGTTACATAGGCTTATATACAACATTTTGGACCAGTGGAAATGGTCCAGAAGAGTTATATGGAAACTATTATTACCAATTTTCTTAACAACTAATACCATTACTTAGCCTAATAGATTAGAATTACCACAGTACATAATTATCTATTTAAGTGTCTAATTTCCTTTTATATCATCTCAATGTGTACTTAAGAATGTATAAATAATTATGGTTTTATACATATAAAAAAATTGAAAAGGTTATATGTGTGAAAAAAGTACATGATATTTGTGAATTCCTTATCCAAATAAAAATAAAATTTAAAAAAAATTAAAAAAAAGAAATACTGCTAAATCAGGCTTTACTTTCTCCCTCTCAAATTTCAAGTTGAACACAATCATGTTGTGATAACTGGTTTTTAAGGGTTCTTTTACCTCGAGCTCCCTAATCACCTCCGGTTCATTACATAACACCCAATCCAGTATAACTGGTCCCCTAGTAGGCTCAACGACAAACTGCTCTTAAAAAAACTATCTCTTAGGCATTCAACAAACTCACTCTCTTGAGATCCATTACCAACCTGATTTTCCCGATTGACCTGCATGTTAAAATCTCCCATAACTATCATAACATTGCCCATTTGACTTGCCTTTTCTATTTCCTGTTGTAACCCGTGGTTCACATCCCTGCCACTATTGGGAGGCCTGTATATAACTGCCATTAACGTCCCTTTACCCTTGCAGTTTCTCAACTCAACCCACAAGGATTCAACATCTTCCGATCCTATGTCACATCTTTCTACTGATCTGATGCCATTCTTTACCAGTAGAGCCACGTCACCCCCTCCGCCTACCTTCCTATCCCTCTGATATAACGGGTAACCTTGGACATTCAGCTGCCAACTACAACCATCCTTCAGCCACGATTCTGTGATGGCCACAACATCATACTTGACAATCTGTAATATTGCAACAAGATCATCCACTTTCTTTCTTATACTACGCGCATTTAGATACAACACCTTGAGTACCGAATTTGCTATCCTTTCTGATAATGATTTGATACTCAGCCTGTTGGCTGCATCTAAGTCCCATCACCTGCCTGCCCTTCCTGACAATCTGACCGCACGCTATCTTAACTTTTTTACCATCCGGCCTATCCTGAGCCCCTTCACTGCGGTTCCCACCCTCCTGCCAAGTTAGTTTAAACCCTCCCCAACAGCTCTAACAAACCTGCCCTGAGAATATTGGTCCCCCTTGGGTTCAGGTGCAACCTGTCACTTTTGAACAGGTCGTACCTTCCCCAGAAGAGATCCCAATGATCCAAGAACCTGAAGCCCTGCCCCCTGCACCCTCTTCTCAGCCACGCATTTATCTGCCAAATCATCCTGTTTCTATCTTTTGTTCGGTTTAAAAGCTTCCCAATCCATTAACTTCCCACTAATTTTTGCTCTATTATATGCCCTCTCTTTGGCTATTATATTGGCTTTGACTTCTCTTGTGAGCCACGGTTGTATCATTTTGCCTATGGAACGCCACTTCCTCTTCAGGATGTATCTATCGCACGCCTTCCAACTTGCTCCCAGAAATTCCAGCCATTGCTGCTGTGCCATCATCCCTGCCAGTGTTCTTTCCCATTCAACTCAGTCGGCTCCTCATGCCTCTGTAATTCCCTTACACTGATGCATCTGACTTCAGCTTCTCCCTCTCGAATTGCAGGGTGAAGTCCATCACCACTGCCTCCCAGGTGTTCCTTCACATTAAGCTCCCTCATCAAAACAGGTTCATTACGCAAATACCAATCCAGAACAGTTTCTCCCCCCACAAGCTGATCACACTGGCATTCGACAAATTCTACAATTTAAACGCTGGCCCAGATCGGAGTCAAGATGAGTGAATGCAAGCAGGCTTTTTCCACTGAGGCAAGGGGAGAAAAAAAACCAGAGGACATGGGTTAAGTGTGAGAGGGGAAAAGTTTAAAGGGAATATTAGGGGGGGCTTCTTCACACAGAGAGTGATGGGAGTATGGAATGAGCTGCCAGACGAGGTGGTAAATGCGGGTTCTTTTTTAACATTTAAGAATAAATTGGACAGATACATGGATGGGAGGTGTATGGAGGGATATGATCCATGTGCAGGTCAGTGGGACTAGGCAGAAAATGGTTCGGCACAGCCAAGAAGGGCCAAAAGGCCTGTTTCTGTGCTGTAGTTTCTATGGTTTCAAGGGGCGATTTTCGCTTGCTGTCTGCAATGTTCACTCCTCTCTCCAGGGCGCTGGAGCCTTTTGCCGTCCCGTTGTTTGGTCAGTTTAAACACCAGCCCAGACAGCTGTGGTGGTGGCGTCATCGGTAGACCGGTTCCGTCGTCGGTAAGCGAATTATAGGGAGTCCAGTGTGGGTGGTAACATGCTGCAGATGTAGTCTTCGTGTGAATTACCTTCAGTATCTAGTTGTCTACTGAGATCAAGGCAGGAATAAGCATCACGGGCTTGCATGGTTACATTAAATAGAGACACGTAAAAAGTGCTGGTGAACGCAGCAGGCCAGGCAGCGTCTATAGGAAGAGGTACAGTTGTCGTTTTGGGCCAAGACCCTTCGTCAGGATGGAGGGACATGGACGTGGTGTAGGGAGGAGGGATGAGTGTTTTGCTCTTTCAGCTGGTTTGGTACAACATGATGGGCCGAACGGCCTGTTCCTGTGCTGTACTGTTCTCTGTTCTATGAAAGTAGTTTTCTGTGCTGGAACGTCGCTCCCCACTGTTAGTGTCTACCAGAGCGCTGCCTTGTCAAAGGTCCCCACATCTGCTTTCCCACGTCTTCTCACAGCTGCAATCAGGGGGGAGGTGCAGGTTCTGGAACAGCTACTTCAGTTCATCCTTTTGCTAATGTTTGTGGAACATTTGATAACTCGCAGCCTGTACTCACTGGAGTTCAGAAGAATGGGTGGTGGTGTATCTGAATGAAACTGATGGAACGTTAAAAGGCCCAGATAGAGTGGATGTGGAGAGGATGTTTCCTATTGTGGGGGAGTCTAGGACCAGAGGACACAGATAGAGTGGATGTGGAGAGGATGTTTCCTATAGTGGGGGAGTCTAGGATCAGAGGACACAGATAGAGTGGATGTGGAGAGGATGTTTCCTATAGTCGGGGAGTCCAGGACCAGAGGACACAGAAAGAGTGGATGTGGAGAGGATGTTTCCTATAGTGGGTGAGTCTAGGACCAGAGGACACAGATAGAGTGGATGTGGAGAGGATGTTTCCTATAGTGGGGGAGTCTAGGACCAGAGGACACAGATAGAGTGGATGTGGAGAGGGTGTTTCCTATAGTGGGGGAGTCTAGGATCAGAGGACACAGATAGAGTGGATGTGGAGAGGGTGTTTCCTATAGTGGGGGAGTCTGGTACCAGAGGACACAGCCACATAACAGAAGGATGTCCATTTAGAACAGAGATGAGGAGGAATTTCTTTAGCTAGAAGGTGGTGAATCTATGGAATCCATTGCCACAGATGGATGTGGAGACCAAGTCATTGAGTATATTTAAGATGGAGGTTGGTCGGTTCTTGATTAGTCAGGGTGTCAGCGATTATCAGAGAATGAGGATTGAGAGGGATAATAAATCAGCTGTGATAGAATGGCAGGCCAGATTTGGTGAGCCTAATGGCCTAATTCTTCTGCTATGTCTTAAGGTCTTGTTTGGCTCTTGAACAAACCAAGGCAACCCTAATCACTACGTTTTAGCAACACTGTGACCACTTAGATCCCGCAACCTAAAACGGACGTTTTTGATTTAATTGTGTATAATTTCTTGTGAATGCTGTTTGATTCTATTTGCCTGTGATGCTCTTGAAAGTAGGTTTTTCGTTGCTCTTGTGCAGATGACAATAAACTCCACTTTGACTTCGAACTTTTGGTCTCTTCGGGCTATGATTAGTTTGTGCCTGGAATATTGTGCGCACCTCTGGTTGGGATGGGAACACTTTGGAGAGGGTGCAGGAGGTTTACCAGGGTGCTGCCTGCATTAGAGAGTTTTAGCTATTAGGAAAGGTTGAACAAACTTGGGTTTTCTCTGAGAGGCAGAGACTATCAGAATCTTTTTCCCATTTGTGTTGGCAGCTCATGACCCTCTGAGTGAAGAAGTTTGCCCTCGTGTGCCCCTTAAACTTTTCATCTTTCACATTTAACCAATGACCTCTGTTTGTAGTCCCACCCAACTTCAGTGGAAAAATCAGCTTGCATATACCCTATCTATACATGCATGCATTACTAAATGACAATGAAAGAGGACTGCGTGTCTTCATAATCATCATATACCCCTCGTATCTCCCCTTAATCTTGTGTTTCGAGGAATAAAGTTCAAACCTATTCAATACTTATAACTCAGGTCCTCCAGAATTGGCATCATACTTGTAAATTTTCTCTGTACTCCTTCAACCTTATTTACATCTTTCCTGTAGATAGGTGACCAGATCTGCACACAATACCCCAAATTAGCGTTTTATACAGCTTCAACATAACATCCCATTTCCTGTACACATACTTTGATTTGTGAGGCCATTGTGTCAAAAGCTTTCTTTGGTTTCCTGCTAAATGTTGTAATTGGACCCACCTTTACAGCTTTCTCTGACAGATTATTGTATCTACCCACCACCCTCTAAGAAAGTGTTTTCCATTGTATCCCCCTTCGAATCTTTCTCCTCTCACCTTAAATCTGTCTTCTAGTTTTCGACTCCCCTCCCCTGGGGAAAAGGACGGTGACGGTTCACCTCCTTTATCCCTCTTGAGTTTATATCGATAAAGACTTTCTTTGCCTCCGATGTGACAGGAAAGATGTCCTTGTAGCTCAAACCCTCTGCCATTCCTTGCCCCACTTCCCAAGTTCTTGATCCTGCTGTAATCTTAGATTACCATCTTCGCTGTTCCTGACAGCAGCAAATTTACTCAAAGGATCCACTTGATCACCACTGCCAACACCTGGCATCTGCCTCCCTTTTCCTCCCGAGGATACCACAGCCAGGAAAGCTCTCTGCTTCCTCAGGAGGCAAAAGGAACTCGGCATGTCCCCATCGACCCACACCAGTTCTATTGACGTACCGTAGAAAACATCCAATCTGGATCCATTGTGCCTTGGTATGGAATGACCTTCACCTACCCGGACATTCTCCCTTCTCCCCTCCACAGGCTCTGCCTCCTCACGATCAAAGACCCTCACCTACCCCAGACATTCCACGGACTCTGTCTGTACCCCTCACTGCCTCAGCACGATCAAAGACCCTCACCTACCCCAAACATCCTCCCTTCTCCCTTCTCCCTCCTCCCCTCCAAGGACTCTGTCTATGCTTCTCACTGCCTCAGTAAAGCAGCCAGCAATATTAAATCGCCCACCCCACCCCGGACACGCTCTCTTCCACCTTCCGTCGGCTGAAGTTGCAAAAACCTGCCCGTCCCTTGCCTCTGACCCCAACACCCTGACCTTCCCAGTCAGGCCCCGCCGCTTCGATGCGCTCTCAGACCTGGCCCCCGCTGCCTCGATCGGCCCGTCCCCAGCCTTCCCGACCTGGCCCTGTGCTTGAATCGGTCAAAAATCAGCAGCTCGCTCCCCGCTGCCTCGGATCTGCCCCTTTGAATAGGCTCCAGTCATGGCCAGCCATCGGCTCGTTCCCCACCCTCGGCACCGAGTAACTGGTTGTCAGTTTCCCCAGTGGTTTGACTCTTGTCCGGTCTGATTCTGTTTAGAGTCAATTTACGGCGGTGGGTGAAGCCGACCTGAAGGCACTCGATAACCAGATCCGAGAGCTGAGCGAGAAGTTCCAGAGCGTTCAGCAGAGCTGCCGACAGATGGAAGCAGGTGGGAAGCGGCGTGGGACGTCCGTGTCAGAGGCAATACAAACCTGGCGAGATTTCCCCCCTTTGCTCACATGCAGCTAGTGAGATCATCTGCGTGTCCGGTGATTGATAGATGACTGTAATATAACCCGTCATTATCCGGGGGGGGACAGTGATTATATTTAATCAGCGATTATCCGGGGGGGGACAGTGATTATATTTAATCAGTGATTATCCGGCGGGGGGGGAACAGTGATTATATTTAATCAGTGATTATCCGGAGGGGGAGGGGGGACAGTGATTATATTTAATCAGCGATTATCCGGAGGGGGGGACAGTGATTATATTTAATCAGTGATTATCCGGAGGGGGGAGGGGGGGACAGTGATTATATTTAATCAGTCATTATCCGGAGGGGGGAGGGGGGGACAGTGATTATATTTAATCAGTGATTATCCGGAGGGGGAGGGGGGGACAGTGATTATATTTAATCAGTGATTATCCGGGGGGGAACAGTGATTATATTTAATCAGTGATTATCCGGAGGGGGGAGGGGGGACAGTGATTATATTTAATCAGTGATTATCCGGGGGGGGGGACAGTGATTATATTTAATCAGTGATTATCCGGGGGGGGGAAACAGTGATTATATTTAATCAGTGATTATCCGGGGGGGAGGGGGGACAGTGATTATATTTAGTCAGTGATTATCCGGGGGGAGGGGGGGACAGTGATTATATTTAATCAGTGATTATCCGGGGGGGACAGTGATTATATTTAATCAGTGATTATCCGGGGGGGGACAGTGATTATATTTAATCAGTGATTATCCGGGGGGGGAGGAGGGACAGTGATTATATTTAATCAGTGATTATCCGGGGGGGGGACAGTGATTATATTTAATCAGTGATTATCCGGGGGGGGAACAGTGATTATATTTAATCAGTGATTATCCGGGGGGGAGGGGGGACAGTGATTATATTTAATCAGTGATTATCCGGGGGGGAGGGGGGGACAGTGATTATATTTAATCAGTGATTATCCGGGGGGGGGGACAGTGATTATATTTAATCAGTGATTATCCGGGGGGGGACAGTGATTATATTTAATCAGTGATTATCCGGGGGGGGAGGGGGGACAGTGATTATATTTAATCAGTGATTATCCGGGGGGGGGACAGTGATTATATTTAATCAGTGATTATCCGGGGGGGGGAACAGTGATTATATTTAATCAGTGATTATCCGGGGGGGAGGGGGGACAGTGATTATATTTAATCAGTGATTATCCGGGGGGGAGGGGGGGAACAGTGATTATATTTAATCAGTGATTATCCGGGGGGGGACAGTGATTATATTTAATCAGTGATTATCCGGGGGGGGACAGTGATTATATTTAATCAGTGATTATCTGGAGGGGGGAGGGGGGACAGTGATTATATTTAATCAGTGATTATCGGGGGGGGGGACAGTGATTATATTTAATCAGTGATTATCCGGGGGGGGAACAGTGATTATATTTAATCAGTGATTATCCGGGGGGGGACAGTGATTATATTTAATCAGTGATTATCCGGAGGGGGGGACAGTGATTATATTTAATCAGTGATTATCCGGGGGGGAGGGGGGACAGTGATTATATTTAATCAGTGATTATCCGGGGGAGAGGGGGAAACAGTGATTATATTTAATCAGTGATTATCCGGAGGGGGGAGGGGGGACAGTGATTATATTTAATCAGTGATTATCCGGAGGGGGGGAGGGGGGACAGTGATTATATTTAATCAGTGATTATCCGGAGGGGGGGGACAGTGATTATATTTAATCAGTGATTATCCGGGGGAGAGGGGGAAACAGTGATTATATTTAATCAGTGATTATCCGGGGGGGGAACAGTGATTATATTTAATCAGTGATTATCCGGAGGGGGGGACAGTGATTATATTTAATCAGTGATTATCCGGGGGGGAGGGGGGACAGTGATTATATTTAATCAGTGATTATCCGGGGGAGAGGGGGAAACAGTGATTATATTTAATCAGTGATTATCCGGAGGGGGGAGGGGGGACAGTGATTATATTTAATCAGTGATTATCCGGAGGGGGGAGGGGGGACAGTGATTATATTTAATCAGTGATTATCCGGAGGGGGGGGACAGTGATTATATTTAATCAGTGATTATCCGGGGGAGAGGGGGAAACAGTGATTATATTTAATCAGTGATTATCCGGGGGGGGAACAGTGATTATATTTAATCAGTGATTATCCGGAGGGGGGAGGGGGGGACAGTGATTATATTTAATCAGTGATTATCCGGAGGGGGAAGGGGGGGACAGTGATTATATTTAATGTGATTATCCGGGGGGGAGGGGGGACAGTGATTATATTTAATCAGTGATTATCCGGAGGGGGGGAGGGGGGACAGTGATTATATTTAATCAGTGATTATCCGGGGGAGAGGGGGAAACAGTGATTATATTTAATCAGTGATTATCCGGGGGGGGAGGGGGGACAGTGATTATATTTAATCAGTGATTATCCGGGGGAGAGGGGGGGACAGTGATTATATTTAATCAGTGATTATCCGGAGGGGGAAGGGGGGACAGTGATTATATTTAATGTGATTATCCGGGGGGGAGGGGGGACAGTGATTATATTTAATCAGTGATTATCCGGAGGGGGAGGGGGGACAGTGATTATATTTAATCAGTGATTATCCGGGGGAGAGGGGGAAACAGTGATTATATTTAATCAGTGATTATCCGGGGGGGGAGGGGGGACAGTGATTATATTTAATCAGTGATTATCCGGGGGAGAGGGGGGGACAGTGATTATATTTAATCAGTGATTATCCGGAGGGGGGGACAGTGATTAAATTTAATCAGTGATTATCCGGGGGGGAGGGGGGACAGTGATTATATTTAATCAGTGATTATCCGGAGGGGGGGAGGGGGGACAGTGATTATATTTTATCAGTGATTATCCGGAGGGGGGAGGGGGGACAGTGATTATATGGGGGACAGTGATTATATTTAATCAGTGATTATCCGGAGGGGGGAGGGGGGACAGTGATTATATTTAATCAGTGATTATCCGGGGGGGGGAACAGTGATTATATTTAATCAGTGATTATCCGGGGGGGGGGGGGAAACAGTGATTATATTTAATCAGTGATTATCCGGAGGGGGAGGGGGGACAGTGATTATATTTAATCAGTGATTATCCGGAGGGGGAGGGGGTACAGTGATTATATTTAATCAGTGATTATCCGGAGGGGGAAGGGGGGGACAGTGATTATATTTAATGTGATTATCCGGGGGGGAGGGGGACAGTGATTATATTTAATCAGTGATTATCCGGAGGGGGGGAGGGGGGACAGTGATTATATTTAATCAGTGATTATCCGGGGGAGAGGGGGAAACAGTGATTATATTTAATCAGTGATTATCCGGGGGGGGAGGGGGGACAGTGATTATATTTAATCAGTGATTATCCGGGGGGGAGGGGGGGACAGTGATTATATTTAATCAGTGATTATCCGGGGGGGGGGGAACAGTGATTATATTTAATCAGTGATTATCCGGGGTGGGAAACAGTGATTATATTTAATCAGTGATTATCCGGAGGGGGAGACAGTGATTATATTTAATCAGTGATTATCCGGAGGGGGGACAGTGATTAAATTTAATCAGTGATTATCCGGGGGGGAGGGGGGACAGTGATTATATTTAATCAGTGATTATCCGGAGGGGGGGAGGGGGGACAGTGATTATATTTTATCAGTGATTATCCGGAGGGGGGGAGGGGGGACAGTGATTATATGGGGGACAGTGATTATATTTAATCAGTGATTATCCGGAGGGGGGAGGGGGGCAGTGATTATATTTAATCAGTGATTATCCGGGGGGGGGGGAAACAGTGATTATATTTAATCAGTGATTATCCGGAGGGGGAGGGGGGACAGTGATTGTATTTAATCAGTGATTATCCGGGGGGGGGAAGACAGTGATTATATTTAATCAGTGATTATCCGGAGGGGGAGGGGGGGACAGTGATTATATTTAATCAGTGATTATCCGGAGGGGGAGGGGGGACAGTGATTATATTTAATCAGTGATTATCCGGGGAGGAGGGGGGGACAGTGATTATATTTAATCAGTGATTATCCGGGGGGCGGGAAACGGTGATTATATTTAATCAGTCGTTATCCGGAGGGGGGAGGGGGGACAGTGATTATATTTAATGTGATTATCCGGGGGGGAGGGGGAACAGTGATTATATTTAATCAGTGATTATCCGGGGGGAGGAGGGGGGACAGTGATTATATTTAATGTGATTATCCGGGGGGGGGGGGGGGGAACAGTGATTATATTTAATCAGTGATTATCCGGAGGGGGAGGGGGGGACAGTGATTATATTTAATCAGCGATTATCCGGAGGGGGGGACAGTGATTATATTTAATCAGTGATTATCCGGAGGGGGAAGGGGGGGACAGTGATTATATTTAATCAGTGATTATCCGGAGGGGGGGAGGGGGGCAGTGATTATATTTAATCAGTGATTATCCGGAGGGGGGGACAGTGATTATATTTAATCAGTGATTATCCGGGAGGGGGGACAGTGATTATATTTATTCAGTGATTATCCGGAGGGGGGGGAACAGTGGTTATATTTAATCAGTGATTATCCGGAGGGGGGGAAACGGTGATTATATTTAATCAGTGATTATCCGGGGGGGAGGGGGACAGTGATTATATTTAATCAGTGATTATCCGGAGGGGGGAGGGGGGGACAGTGATTATATTTAATCAGCGATTATTATATTTAATCAGCGATTATCCGGAGGGGGGGAAACGGTGATTATATTTAATCAGTGATTATCCGGAGGGGGGGACAGTGATTATATTTAATCAGTGGTTATCCGGAGGGGGGAAATGGTGATTATATTTAATCAGTGATTATCCGGAGGGGGGAAACGGTGATTATATTTAATCAGTGATTATCCGGAGGGGGGAGGGGGGGCAGTGATTATATTTAATCAGCGATTATCCGGAGGGGGGGAAACGGTGATTATATTTAATCAGTGATTATCCGGAGGGGGGGACAGTGATTATATTTAATCAGTGGTTATCCGGAGGGGGGAAACGGTGATTATATTCAATCAGTGATTATCCGGAGGGGGGGACAGTGATTATATTTAATCAGTGATTATCCGGAGGGGGGGACGTGTGGAATAAAAACAGATGCAGGATTGTCTGTAGGTAACGTGGGGAATAAAAACAGATGCAGGATTGTCTGTAGGTAACGTGGGGAATAAAAACAGATGCAGGATTGTCTGTAAGTAACGTCGGGAATAAAATCAGGTGTGGGATTGTCGCTCGGGAGTAAGAGCAGACAGGTACAGTAGTCCGAAGGGTGGACTACCCCTCTGAAAACAGGCAGCATTGGATCGGAAGGTCTTGTCAAGTCGCGGTATTTCTTTATAAAGCAGCTGCCTGACCCCTGGTGGCGGAAGCTGTGTACTGCCTTCAATTTTATTTCCCCCTGACCAGACATCAGAGAAGTCAGCAAAGATTTTCAGAAGTGATTCATGTGGGGGAAGGAGCACAGTTGGATCACTTGGATCGGTGAGAGGGACTGGGATCGTCGTTAGAGAGAAGGCTGGGGGGGGCGTGCTGTTGGAAATATCTGGAATGTGAAGCGGTCTGAACAGAAAGAATGGGGGAGGTGGTTCCTCATGAGCCAGTGGTCCGGGCTGCACTGTCCAGTGGGCTCCCGTCAGCGTTTTATCCCACCTTCCAACACGTGGCCTGTAGCCTTCGATCCCCGGGTGATTGAAGTGCTTGTGGAGGTATTTCGTCCGGGTGATGAACGACTTCCTTCCATCCTCTCTGAATTTCTGGCCCCTCATCACATTCCTGACAGATCCTCTCAGGCTACCCCATCTCTGCCCCTCATGCCCTCTCTTCACTTCCTCCGGTCTCCCATAACTGGGGCTCCGTGGTAATGTAAGGGTTAGGGCGACGCAATGCCAGCTCGGGGCGGTCAGAGTTCAATTCCTGTGTCGTCTGTGAGCAAGTGTGTCCGTTCCTTCCCGTGGGTTTCCTCCGGAGTCTCCGGTTTCCTCCCGCACTCTGAAGCCTCTGGAGGTTGGTAGGCTAATTGGTCATTGTATCCGTCTCGTGATTCGGCCAGGGTTAAATCAGTGGGTTGCTAGGCTGAGCAGCTCAAAGGGCCAGAGGGTCTGGTTCCACTCAATCTCTGAATAAAGTAATGAATTACATTGCTCCATCTCGGGCAACGTCTTCATGAATCTCCTCTGCACCCTCATTTTATTCTTCTTTCTTAATTTTTCAGAATTGTACGCTGTCCTCCATTGTTGTTATAAAGTAGGAGCATAACCCGCCTCGTCCTGTACTTAGTGCCCTGCCAGCCATCCCAACTCTTTCTTAACCACGTTATCTGTCTCTGCCACCAAGTTCAGGCATCTTATCTGGGGAGAACATACGATGCTGGATTAGGCCCATTGCGTCTGCCCTACCATTCATCCATGCTGATATATTATCCCTCTCCCCGTAACCCTTGACACCCTGACTAATTAGACACCTATGAACCCCCTGACACACCATGGTGCTGCTGTTCCTGCTATTCCTGGTACGTGTCCTGGTCCCAATCCTCTTCCTCTTAAGCCTTTAACTCCTTCTGGGACAAAGGCAGCTGTCAGCAGCTTGCCAAAGCCCTCTGTCTGTCCTGAGCCGAAGGTTAACTTCTGCTTTCACTACACGACTTTGTTCCTCTCCCAGAGATGGGGACTTTGGCATTTCTGTGGCTCTGAGTTTTTACGGGGCAGGCGTTGCTCAGCCCCCCACACCCAGCCCTCCTCCTCTCCGGGCTTGGGATCTGTCCTCATTAATCTCCTCAAAATGGATCCCTTCACATTTATCACACTTAAACTCTACATGTTTAAAAAAAGTCTGCCATCTCTCGTCAACCCCCCCCCCACACCCCTCTCCTGTCGCCGCCCACACCCGTCTTCCATCACAGAGCCAATTCTGTATTGAATTTTCCAGCTTGCTGAGGATCTCAAGTGGTGCTGACATACTGGGCCTCTTGACATACTCGTTCAGCCTCTCGATATCCATGTAAACTGTAGTAAGACATGACCTGCCCCACACAGCGACACTGACTGTCCCTAACTAAGCCATGGTTTTCCAGGTAACTCATCAATCCTGTCCTGTTGAATCTTCTCCAGTAAGATCCACTCCCCTCTCACCACTTCAAAACAAAAAACCAACAGGTTTCAGAGACGCACAAAGTGTTTCTGACAAGGGCGTCCACTTTCACATGGAAAGGATATTGAACTGTGCATTTTCATCTCAAAATCCCAAGGCAGTACACACTGAACAAAGCATGTATCTTGGGTTGTGGTTATTGTGTAGCTGGATTTTAGTGGGATCTTCGCCGTACAGGGTGTTTCTGTTCCATACTGTATGCTGATGGACTTGGTATCTTGTATGTTTCTGATGGACGTTAACCTATTCTGGGTCTGAATTTAGATTGTAGACGTTGTGTAGCTGGAGATTAGTCAGACATTTGCTGGACAGGGTGTGTCTGTTCCTTACTGTATGATGTACTTGGGTATACCTGTACATTTATGTCTACCTTATGAGATGGAGATGGACTTTAACCTATTTTCTGTCCGGATTAGAACTTAAGGTGCTCAGTAATTCGATGACGACTGAAGAGATGTCGGCAGAAATTGCAGCCTTAAAGCAAGAATGTGCATCTTACCAGGCGAGACTGCAGAAGATCAAATCTACGAGCAATCATGTGACCCCAGAGGAGAAGGAGCAGGTGAAGGCGTTATTCTGGGGGATCTAGGTTAAGTTGTTTTTAAAATATCTTTGCTGGCCACGAGTGAGTTCCAATTGACAGGAGGATGAGAGATCAGCTCGAGCTCCCTCCCCACCCGCCCCCAGCCTCCCCTTTAAAGAGTGGCAGCCGGCCTGTGGGCCTAACTTCGGTAGTAAGGAAGCTGGGAGGTGATTGGTGAAGAGGGAATCTGATAGGAGAGGGGAGTGGACTGTGGGAGAAAACGATGGAGGAGGGGGCAGCAGAGGGAGGTGGTAGGCAGACGAGGAGAGGAGAAGGGGTGGGAGGGGAGCCGGAATGAGGAATGGAAAAAGAGAGAAGAGATTACATTGTATGATAAGGTGGAGTCTTGATCTCATAATCTACCACATCTGGCTTTATACCGTATAAGACACAGGAGCAGAATTAGGGCCAATTGGCCCATCGAGTCTGCTCTGCCATTCCATCATGGCTGATTTATTAACCCGCTCAACCCCATTCTCCTGCCTTCTCCCTCTAACCTTCACACCCTGACTGATCAAGAACCTGTCAGTCTGTGCTTCAAATACACCCAATGACCAGGCCTCCACAGCTGTCTGTGCAATGAATTCCACAGATTCACCACCCTCTGACTAAAGAAATTCTCGTCTCTGTTCTAAGTGGACGTCCCTCTATTCGGAGGCCGTGCCCTCTGGTCCTAGACTCCCCCAGTATGTGAAGAACATCCACCCCATGTTCAATCTACCTAGACATTTCAATATTCAATAAGTTTCAATGAGATCTCCCCCCCCCCCCATTCTTCTAAACTCCAGTGAGTGCAGGCCCAGATCCATCAAACACTCCCCTGTTAACCCCTTCATTCCTGGGATCATTCTGAATTGCCTCCAGGCCCTCTCCTATGCCTGAACGATAAGGGGCCCAAAGTTGCTCACAAAACTCCAAGTGAGGCCTCACCAGTGTCTTACAAAGCCTCAGCCTGACATCCTATTCTAGTCCTCTCGAAACAAAAGCTATCATTGCATTTGCCTCCCTTGCCACTGTCACGTGACTGGCAACAATGGATATAGAATTGAGTCAGGCTTTATAAAAACAATCAAACATTTATTAAACTCTGCTCAATATAAAAAAGATAAACGAAACATCTTAACCGGAAGTAAACTGCTATGCGGCCATTTAACAAACCGCCACTCGGTATTCGTTCTCAAAGCGATAAATGCAAAAACAGTTCTTAAAGTGGTAAATTCAAACACAGTTCTTAGAATGGTAAATTCGAAAGTCCGAGAGATTAGTCAATTAGGAGAGACTTTCCCGAAGTAAAGAATTCCTCGAAGGCATGACATCACGGCTCATCCCAGCCGGAACCTGCCTTGCCCGCAGGATTCACAACAACGGAAATAAAATGGTTTAAAGGCACTGCCTTCTTTCCTCCGTAGACGAGATACTGCACAACCTTTTCTGCTGCTTTTAGCAGAGGTTATCTCATGCAGATCAATCTTGCTTGAACGAATTCAATAATGGTCGATTCTCCAAAAACCGTCGAACGACTCCTTCAGTTTCCCGTCTTCACTCTCCAATACTACTGAAAAGGTACGTCAACAAATCTGGCAGCTATTGGTCAAACTGCCAGCCCAGCACTTCTGTACCTTACAATAGACAGTAAAACTCCGTTTTAAAACTATACTGCGTCGTGAGATTAATAAGCAGCATAGCGGAGTATCTGACTGGCGATCTAACTGAAAAGTAACTGCGTCACCAGGGGTCTACACTTATATACCGAGTGAGAACAGGTCATCACGTGACCTCACATCGGCGGGCAAATTACATCATGTGACCACAGACAGTCACAAGATATCCATGAAGTATGTAACACCAGTGACTAAACCTGCAAGTTAACCTTAGGACTCCCAAGTCTCTCTGCAGCTCTGATTTCTGAATTTTCTAAACAGACTTGTGCTTTTATTCCTTGTATCAAAGTGCAGGACCACACACACCCAATGCTATATTTTCACCTGCCACTTCTTTGCCCATTCCCCCAATCTAAGTCCTTCTGCAGACGCGCTGCTACCCCAGCATTACCTGCCCCTCTGCCTGTTTTTGTATCGCCCGCAAACTCGACCACAGGCCATCAATTCCCTCATCCAAATCACTGACAAATAACGTGAAAAGGAGTGGTCCTAACACAGACTCCTGTGGAACATCACTCGTCACCGGCAGCCAACTGGAATATCTCCCCTTTATTCCGACTCTTTGCCTTCTGCAGGTCACCCAGTCTTCCACCCGTGCTGGTATCTTTCCTGATTGGGCTCTGATCTCGTTAAGTGGCCTCACGTGCGGCACCTTGTCAGAGGCAGGGGCGCGGTGGTAGTCGGAGCTCTCTGGAACGCGTCCGGCACATCTTTAAGAAAAATGCCGAAATAAGCAAGCTAGTTAATTAGGTGCCACCCAGGGTGATTTGAGTAACTCAGAAACATCCAGTGAGCGGCCGTTCCGTGGGCGAAAACAGCTTGTTAAATCCACTGCAACACACATAAAAGTTGCTGTTGCTTGAAAAGTTGTGTGTTGCTTGAAATCCCAGCATCTGCAGATTTCCTCGTGTTTGCGTTGTTAAATCCACTCACTGGATTTTTTTTTTACATTCTTTGTAAACTCCAGAGAGACTCAAATCACCCTGGGCGGCACCTAATTAATCAGCTTGTTAAAAAGGTGTGCCAGATGCATTCCAGAACACATAGAATAGTACAGGCCCTTCGGCCCACAATGTTGTGCCGACCCTTAAACCCTGCCTCCCATATAACCCCCCCCACCTTAAATTCCTCCATATACCTGTCTAGTAGTCTCTTAAATTTCACTAGTGTATCTGCCTCCACCACTGACTCAGGCAGCACATTCCACGCATCAACCACTCTCTGAGTAAAAAACCTTCCTCTAATATCCCCCTTGAACTTCCCACCCCTTACCTTAAAGCCATGTCCTCTTGTATTGAGCAGTGGTGCCCTGGGGAAGGGGCGCTGGCTATCCACTCTATCTATTCCTCTTATTATCTTGTACACCTCTATCATGTCTCCTCTCATCCTCCTCCTCTCCAAAGAGTAAAGCCCTAGCTCTCTCAATCTCTGATCATAATGCATACTCTCTAAACCAGGCAGCATCCTGGTAAATCTCCTCTGTACCCTTTCCAATGCTTCCACATCCTTCCTATAGTGAGGTGACCAGAACTGGACACAGTACTCCAAGTGTGGCCTAACCAGAGTTTTATAGAGCTGCATCATTACCTCCCGACTCTTAAACTCTATCCCTCGACTTATGAAAGCTAACACCCCATAAGCTTTCTTAACTACCCTATCCACCTGTGAGGCAACTTTCAGGGTCTTTAACAGTCGACTCCAACATCTGGGTGTTGTTGCAGGAGCGATTTCTCTTTCCCTCGCTGGTGAGAGAGAGGGAGACCGTCTGAGATACCAAGGTGCTGTGTGATGGACTGTAGTTTTTGATGGACTCTCGATTATGGGACATTTGCTATTGCTTGCATGGTGAGGGAGGGGGAGTGGTTCTTCTACTCTGGGGGGGGCGATGCTCCCGCTTATGTATGGGGGCATGGTCTTTGTGGTACTGGTACTACTGTCACCCATTCTTTGGGGTTTCCTGTTTCGTGTACCTCTGTAAAGAGTAAGAATTCCAGGTTGTATACTGTATACACTCCCTGAAATTAAACTGAATCATTATCTCAAACATCTTCTCAACCACTGAGGTCAGACTAACTGGCCTATAATTTCCTTTCTTCTGCCTCCCTTCCTTCTTGAAGAGTGGAGTGACTTCGCAATTTTCCATTCCATAATGTCTCCACAACCTCTTCAGCTACCTCTTTTGTCATTTATCCACCTGTACGGCACTTTCTCTGGAACCAAACACTTTTTATGTGCTTTCTGTTGTTGTTTTCCCTTGTTTTATCTCACCGATGTATGGATGGCGCCCAAAACAAAGTTTTTTCCATCGTGTGCCATCAATTTGACGGCAATAAACCAGTTTGTCAAAATAAACCCATGTATCACAGAGTCGTACAACAATACAGCAAAGAAGTCTGTCCTCTTGTCCCATCTAATCTGTGCCATATCCTTTTCTACTCCTCCCGAAGTTTGGAGCAATACTGTGTTTTGTGTGTGTGTTACCCCCCTTGACATCTCTGGTGTTTAGGACAGCAGTGAAGGTCCTCCCTCTCTGGGGCTGTTTAGGGTTTCCTTCAGCACGTTTCCTCTTGGTTTCCACATGATGGAGACTCAGGAATACCGTCGCACACACACACAGAAGGATTCCTCATTGCTAGTTCCGTAACAATTTTGTTTGACCAGTCAGGGTTGTTGGCCCAGAGCTGAACCCCCCCCAAACCAGGAGGACCGGTGGACCTCTCTCAGTCTGACCTCTACCCTTTGACCAGTTTGGCATGGGTGACCCTCCCAAGAGCCGAAGCACAAGGCCCTGACTCCAGCCGACGTAGCTCTCCGGGTCACTGAGGCACGCAAGAGAGCAAACCACGGCAAGGTTGTGGACTGTTTCGTGAGAGGTGGATAAATCCCCAGGGTTTGATGAGATGTGCCCAAGGCTGCAGTGTGAGCCATGGGAGAAAATTACATGGCCTGAACAGATTTGTAACTCTCTTAAGAGCTACGAGCATGGTCAGTACATTTGAAGACAGCAAGGTGCTCAGCTGGATAAGCCAGGTACTTACAGGCCAGTCTGTCTAACATACTTTGAGCGGCATCGCACAGCAGCCCCAGATTTTAACCCTCACCTAAATCACGGGACAGTTCACAATGACCGTTTAACCTACCAACTGGTACGTCTTTGGAACAAGGGCATCCTGAGGAAACCCACACATTCTACCGAGAGAATGACAGACAGCGGTGGGAATCGAACCTGAGTCACTGGTACTGTAAAACATTGTGTTAACCACTACATTACCGTGTGATGGGAATCGAACCCGGGTTGCTGGTACTGTAAAATGTGTTAACCACTACACTACCGTGTGATGGGAATCGAACCCGGGTCACTGGGACTGTAAAACGTTGTGTTAACCACTACACTACCGTGCGGTGGAAATCGAACCCGGGTCACTGGTACTGTAAAACGTGTTAACCACTACACTACCGTGTGATGGGAATCGAACCCGGGTCACTGGTACTGTAAAACGTTGTGTTAACCACTACACTACCGTGTGATGGGAATCGAACCTGAGTCACTGGTACTGTAAAACGTGTTAACCACTACACTACCGTGCGATGGGAATCGAACCCGGGTCACTGGTACTGTAAAACATTGTGTTAACCACTACACTACCGTGCGGTGGGAATCGAACCCAGGTCACTGGGACTGTAAAACGTTGTGTTAACCACTACACTACCGTGTGATGGGAATCGAACCCGGGTCACTGGTACTGTAAAACGTTGTGTTAACCACTACACTACCGTGTGATGGGAATCGAACCCGGGTCACTGGGACTGTAAAACGTTGTGTTAACCACTACACTACCGTGCGATGGGAATCGAACCCGGGTCACTGGTACTGTAAAACATTGTGTTAACCACTACATTACCGTGTGATGGGAATCGAACCCGGGTTGCTGGTACTGTAGAACGTGTTAACCACTACACTACCGTGTGATGGGAATTGAACCCGGGTCACTGGGACTGTAAAACGTTGTGTTAACCACTACACTACCGTGCGATGGGAATCGAACCTGAGTCACTGGGACTGTGAAACGTTGTGTTAACCACTACACGACCGTGCGATGGGAATCGAACCCGGGTCACTGGTACTGTAAAACGTTGTGTTAACCACTACACTACCGTGTGATGGGAATCGAACCCAGTCACTGGGACTGTAAAACGTTGTGTTAACCACTACACTACCGTGTGATGGGAATTGAACCCGGGTCACTGGTACTGTAAAACGTTGTGCCAACCACTACACTACTGTGCTGCCCATACTTGGCAGAGAAGCTATTTGGGGCAGCGGGGGGGAACTCTGAGGATCAGGATTATCTGCCTGGGGATTGGTTAAAGATCGTCTGTGTGAATTTATTACAGGGAAAGATCCCGACTGACAAGTTTGATTTAACTTTGCGGAGAGGTAACCAAATGTGTTGATGAAGGCAATGCAAATGACGTAATCTAATGGGTCAGTGGTTCCATTTAATATCAGAGAATGTATACAGTGTACAACCTGCCGTTCTTACTCTTCACTGACATCCTCGAAACAGAAGAAAAACCCCAAAGAATGAATGACAGTAAAACGTTACAACACCAAAGCCCCCCTCCCTTCCCACACACAAGCAGCTTCAACCCTTCTCTCACCTGCCTCAGCAAAAGCATCAGCCCATGCAAGCAATAGCAAAGTCCCAAAGGGGACCATGATCCAGAGTTCATCAAAACCACTGTTCACCCAACAGTTTGACATGCCACTGTATGTGTGTGTGTGTGTCCCTCTCTCCCTCCTCCTTCCCTCTCTCCCTCCTCCTTCCCTCTCTCTCCCCTCCCTCTCTCTCCCCTCCCTCTCTCTCCCCTCCCTCTCTCTCCCCTCCCTCTCTCTCCCCTCCCTCTCTCTCCCCTCCCTCTCTTTCTCTCTGTTCCTGTCTCTGCCTGTCTGTCTGTCTCTCTCTCTCTCTCTCTCTCTCTCTCTCTCTCTCTGTCTCCGTCTCTCTCTCTGTCTGTCTGTCTGTCTCTCTTTCTCTCTCTATCTCTATCTCTCTCTCTCTCTCAATCTCTCTCTCTCTCTCTCTCTCTCTCTCTGTCTCTGTCTCTCTCTGTCTCTGTCTCTGTCTCCGTCTCCGTCTCTCTCTCTGTCTGTCTGTCTGTCTCTCTCTCTCTCTTTCTCTCTCTATCTCTATCTCTCTCTCTCTCTCTCTCAATCTCTCAATCTCTCTCTCAATCTCTCAATCTCTCAATCTCTCAATCTCAATCTCAATCTCAATCTCAACCTCAACGTTCTGACCTCTCGTGACACCGGTGAGGAACCGGATCGTCTGCACAGCCACACCACAGAAGCGCACACCTTCCAGGCTTCCCCTAGCGATATCAAAAACGCCGGCCCGCCCAGCATGTTCTAGGAGCGTGAAGAACTGCAGTTTTGAGTCCAGCTGTAGATCACGGACTCCCACAGAACCCCAGCCTCCTTGAAAAGGAAAGAAGAAGCATTAAAGAGATTCATTTAATCTGTTTCGCAGAAGAACTGGAAGAAGTCGCCCTCCGGCGTCATTGTTCCGCTCCTCCCTCCAGAGATGGCCCTCCAGTGAGACCTTTGAAGTCCCAGGTGATCCAAAAGGTTCCAAATCACATTGGCAAACTGGATATAAAAATCACTTGGTAATAGGAGACGGAGTTGATTGAATGCAGGATGCTATTGATCAGTGGCAGGTGGATTTTAATCCTAATAAGTGAAGTCAAGGATGCGTGCTTAGCCCACTGCTCTTCTCTCTCTACACCCATGGCTGTGTGGCTAGGCACAGCTCAAAAACCATCTATAAACTTGCTGACAACACAGCCATTGTTAGCTGAATTTCAGACGGTGACGAGAAGGCGTGCAGGAGTGAGGTAGATCAGCTGGTTGAGTGGTGTCGCAGCAACAACCTGGCACTCAACGTCAGTGAGACCCAAGAACCGATTGTGGACTTCAGAAAGGGTAAGACGAGAGAACACACACCAAGAGGGCATTGAAATGGAAAGAGTGAGCAATTTCAAGTTCCTGGGTGTCAGCATCTCTGAGGACCTGTCCCGGGCCCAACATATCGAGTCATTTACAAAGAAGGCACGACAGCAGCTCTATTCCATTTTGAGTTTGAGGAGATGTGTGGTATCTCACCCGAGACGGTGGCAGATTTCTAGAGATGTGCTGTGGAGAGCTTTCCAACTGGTTGCATCGCCGTCTGGTGTGGGCTCCTGCACAGGATGGAAGTCAGCTGCAGAGGGCTGTAAACAGCCAGGTCCTTCATGGGTACCAGCCTCCAGAGTGCCCAGGACATCTTCGAGGAGTGGTACCTCAAAAGGCAGCGTCCATCATTACGGACCCTCATCACCCAGGACGTGCCCTCTTCTCATTATTACCATCAGGGAGGAGGTACAGGAGCCTGAAGACACACACTCAACGATTCAGGAACAGCTTCTTCCCCTCTGTCATCCGATTTCTAAATGGACATTGAACCCGTGAACACAACTGGACTACTTATTTAATTTTTAAAATAGATGTATTTACTTACTGTAATTAACAGTTTTTATATATTGCAGCGTACTGCTGACACACAACAAATTTCACAGTAGTGTTTAAAGCAGAGGTTGATAGGTTCCTGATTAGTCTGCGTGCCAAAGCTCACAGGGAGAAGGCAGCAGAATGGGGTTGAGAGGGGTAATAAATCAGCTGTGATGGAATGGGGGAGCAGACTCGATGGGCTGAATGGCCTAATTGTGCTCCTGTGTCTTGTGGTGTAATCGGAACAGAACAATAGAAGCGGCGAGATAACGTAATCTCTGAGTGTTACAGTGCCGGCGACCCAGGTTCGATCCCCCACCGCTCTGTTTGTACCTTCTCCCCGTGACCGCGTGGGTTTCCTTCGGGTGCTCTGGTTTCTGCCCATGATCCGCAGATGTACCGGTTGGGGGGGGGGGGTTAATTGGTCAATTGGGTGGCGCGGGCTCGTCAGGCCTGTTACTCAGCTGTATCTCTGAATGAAATAAATGGGATCTTGTTCTGCCCACTGGGCCAAGAGAGCTTGTGGCAAATGTAGATGAAGGGTGTGTAATTGTAAACAACAACAATTGTGGAGATTGAGGGCTGTACAAAATGTCTGATGCCCCTCCATTGATTGGTGTCAGCTACGGATGTTTCCATCCAGGGGGTCAGTGTGGACATGGTGGAGGATTACAAATACCTGGGGATACGAATTGACAATAAACTGGACTGGTCAAAGAACACTGAGGCTGTCTACAAGAAGGGTCAGAGCCGTCTCTATTTCCTGAGGAGACTGAGGTCCTTTAACATCTGCCGGACGATGCTGAGGATGTTCTACGAGTCTGTGGTGGCCAGTGCGATCATGTTTGCTGTTGTGTGCTGGGGCAGCAGGGTGAGGGTAGCAGACACCAACAGAATCAACAAACTCATTCGTAAGGCCAGTGATGTTGTGGGGATGGAACTGGACTCTCTGACGGTGGTGTCTGAAAAGAAGATGCTGTCTAAGTTGCGTGCCATCTTGGACAATGTCTCCCATCCACTACATAATGTATTGGTTGGGCACAGGAGTACATTCAGCCAGAGACTCATTCCACCGAGACGCAACACAGAGCGTCATAGGAAGTCATTCCTGCCTGTGGCCATCAAACTTTACAACTCCTCCCTTGGAGGGTCAGACACCCTGAGCCAATAAGCTGGTCCTGGACTTATTTCATAATTTACTGGCATAATTTACATATTACTATTTAACTATTTATGGTTCTATTACTATTTAATTATTTATGGTGCAACTGTAACGAAAACCAATTTCCCCTGGGATCAATAAAGTGTGACTATGAGTATGGATATGTCATTCGAGATGTTTACTGCTATGCAAGCCTTGACAGTACGATATTAAGAGGCAGGCTGTGCAGTCTCTCTCTTTCCACTCAGCTGATGGATGCAAACGAACTGCAGAGGCCGACACAGTGTGGCACCAGCAGGAGTTGCCAGTCGGCGCTGACCCAACGTAGGACTGCCTCGGGGGCTCCCAGCTTCCGGACTTTTCCCTCGGGCTTTACTCCGGAAGCCTCCCTCATGAGTGGGTGTAGCTGCAGGGCAGCTGAGGTCGGAGATCAGAGTTTACCTTCTAGGTGAGCTGGCAACCTTGGCTGCCAAGCCTCATCTGTCTGAAGCAACCGGTCTTAAGCTGCCTTTCCCCCCTTCCGTCAGTAAAAACAGTTCAGCCGGGCTTAGTAGCGAAGCCACACTTGAAGGCCAGAAGCTGGACTTGGTTGTCAGAGGCTATTTCAAGTGCACAATAGATAGTGGGAACTTTTCCCTATTACCCCTGGCTATGACAACCTCAAGGAACCAAAATAACAAAGTGGAAGCTGTGTAGTGATGAATAAGAGGTAGTTCCAGGGCAGAGATGTCGATGTATTTAGACAGGCTGGAGTACAATTGTGTTGTAGAGGGACAGTGGGTCACCTGTCCAGTAACCAGGGATATCTGTTAGCTTTAGATGGTTACAGATTTGATTAGGAAGTGAGTGATGTGGGAACAGGTTGCAACTGAAATAGAAATGAAGACTTAACTCTCTGTTCATCCACCTACCCTCTTCTGACCAGGTTTACAATGAGCGGAAGCGGTTCGTAAAAGAGTGGCGGAAAAGAAAGAGAATGGTGAGATGAATGATTGGGACATCGGCATTTGTGTGTGGAATTTGTACGGGGGGGGTGAGTTCGGTTTCTGGTGGGGTGGTGAGCGTTGGTGAGATTAATGATTGGGACATCGGAATTTGTGTGTGGAATTTGTACGGGGGGGGTGAGTTCGGTTTCTGGTGGGGTGGTGAGCGTTGGTGAGATTAATGATTGGGACATCGGCATTTGTGTGAGTAATTTGTACAGGGGGGTGAGTTGGGTTTCTGGTGGGGTGGTGAGCGTTGGTGAGATTAATGATTGGGACATCGGCATTTGTGTGAGTAATTTGTACAGAGGGGTGAGTTGGGCTTCTGGTGGGGGGCGTGAATGTTGCTAAGTATTAATGATTGGGACATCGGCATTTGTGTGTGGAATTTGTACAGGGGCAAACATGAGGAAATCTGCAGATGCTGGAATTTCAAGGAACACACATCAAAGTTGCTGGTGAACGCAGCAGGCCAGGCAGCATCTCTAGGAAGAGGTACAGTCGACGTTTCGGGCTGAGACCCTTTGTCAGGACTAACTGAAGGAAGAGCTAGTAAGAGATTTGAAAGGGGGAGGGGGAGATCCGAAATGGTAGAAGACAGGAGGGGGAGGGATGGAGCCAAGAGCTGGACAGGTGATAGGCAAAAGGGATATGAGAGGATCATGGGACAGGAGGCCCAGGGAGAAGGAAAAGGAGGAGGGGGGGAACCCAGAGGATGGGCAAGGGGTATAGTCAGAGGGACAGAGGGAGAAAATGGAGAGAGAGAGAAAGAATGTGTGTATATAAATAAATAACGGATGGGGTACGAGGGGGAGGTGGGGCATTAGCGGAAGTTAGAGAAGTCAATGTTCATGCAATCAGGTTGGAGGCTACCCAGACGGAATATAAGGTGTTGTTCCTCCAACCTGAGTGTGGCTTCATCTTTACAGTCGAGGAGGCTGTGGATAGACATATCAGAATGGGAATGGGATGTGGAATTAAAATGTGTGGCCACTGGAAGATCCTGCTTTCTCTGGCATTCGCTGAACACCTATGCTCTGTCCTGGCGAAGGGTCTCGGCCCGTAACGTCAACTGTACCTCTTCCTAGAGATGCTGCCTGGCCTGCTGCGTTCACCAGCAACTCTTATGTGTGTTATTTGTACAGGGGAGTAAGTTGGGCTTCTGGTGGGGTGGTGAATGTTGGTGAGATCGATGATTGGGAGATCAATATTTGAGTGTGGAATTTGTACGGGGGATGAGTTGGGCTGCTGGTTGGTGTGGGGGGGTGAACGTTGGTGAGATCGATGACTGGGAGATTTGTGTGTGGAATTTGTTGAAGGTTGTGTTTCAGGTTTCTGGCGGAAGGGTGACGAAAGTCGGTAAGTGTCAGATATGTTGAATTGGGTCCGGACAGAAGGCTGCAGACGTCTGCTGGATAACTTGAATGAGTTCGTCCATATGTACCTGTTGTTCACGTTTTCCTATTTCTACGGGAGATTGCATCAGGCACCTGGGGTGGGGAGAGATTTACTGAGAAGGAATCAAAAAGTAGATTCCCTTACGGTCCAAAGGTATCACCTACATGTGCAGCCAGTTGACGTGTGCACGGTCCAAAAAGAAATCTTGTAAACTGGGGTAGAAAGACATGGAAGATGGTGAGTTCAGGGAGGGCCATGGGATTATCTGCAGCAGGTTAGTATTAAGTAGGAGGAGATATTCTGCTATGTGACTAAGTTTCTGGCGTTCGATTTGGTGTCAGACAGGGGAATTCCGTTTTCTGCTGGAGCCGCATGAATTAACAGCAAATGTTTTACTTTCCGTTCAGGCAACAGATCTGATTGACGCTATTCTGGAAGGGTATCCCAAAAGCAAGAAGCAGTTCTTTGTAAGTAGTGTTGCTCCCGACTCCAGTATCTGTAGCCTCTTGGGTCTGAGACTTCCTCTCAGCTCAGAGTCAGCTACACACGCCGTGATTGAGGATAATAGGTCTGTGTCTGGCAAGGTAACGTCTCCTGACCTATGGTGAACCCAGCTACAAAGTAATGCAATGAACCAGAATTGATTAGAGAGCTTAAGGGAAAGGAACCATTAGGGGACAGTGATCATAATGTGATCGATTTCACCCTGCAGTTTGAGAAGGAGAGGCTAAAGTCAGATGCATCGGTATTACAGCGGAGTAAAGGGACTCACAGAGGCATGAGAGGAGAGTTGGGCAGAATTGACTGGAAAAGAACACTGGCAGGGATGATGGCAGCAGCGATGGCTGGAATTTCTGGGAGCAAGTTGGAAGGCGCAGGATATATACATCCCAAAAAGGAAGAAGAATTCTAAAGGCAGGATGACACAACTATGGCTAACAAGAGAATTGAAAGCCAACGTAAAAGCCAAAGAGAGGGCGTATAATAAAGCAAAGATTAGTGGGAAGCTTTTAAAAACCAACAGAAGGCTAAAGTAGGAAAAAATGAAATACAAAGTTAATAATATAATATAGAAGAGGATAGCAGAAGTTTCTTCAGATGTATAAAGTGTAGAGGAGAAAGTGGATATCGGACTGCTAGAAAGTGATGCTGGAGAGGTAGTAATGGGGGACAGGGAAATGGCAGATGAACTGAATTAAATATTTTCCATCTGTCTTCACTGTGGGAGACACTAGCAGTATGCCAGAAGTTCGAGAGAGTCGGGGCCGGTGTGTGAGGTTGCCGTTACTAGGGAGAAGGTGTTTGGGAAACTTGAAGGGTCTTGAGGCAGACCACCTGGACCAGATGGTGTCCGCCCCAGGGTTCTGAAAGAGGTGGCTGAAGAGATTGTTGAGGCATTAGTAATGATCTTTCAGGAACCACTAGATTCTGGCTTGGTTCTGGAGGATTGGAAAATTGCAAATGTCACTCCACTCTTCAAGAGGGGAGAGAGGCAGAAGTAAGGAATTATAGGCCTGTTAGTCTGACCTCAGTGTTTGGGAAGATGTTGGAGTTGATTGTTAAGGATGTGGTTTCAGGGTACTTGGAGGCAGATGATCAAATATGCATGGTTTCCTTCAGGGAAAATCTCGACTCTCAAATCTGTTGGAGTTAGAAACATAACCTACTGCTCAGTACTGGCCCTTCGGCGAACATGTACTTACCTTAGAAATTACCCAGGGTTACCTGTAGCCCTCTATTTTTCTAAGCTCCATGTACCTATCCAGGAGTCCCTTAAAAGACCCTAGCGTATCCGCCTTCACCACTGTCGCCGGCAGCCCATTCCACGCACTCACCACTCTCTGTGTAAATAAACTTACCTCTGACATCTCCTCTGTACCTGCTTCCAAGCACCGTAAAACTCTGCCCTCTCATGCTAGCCACTTCAGCCCTGGGGAGAAAGCCTCTGACTATCCACATGATCAACGCCTCTCATTATTTTATACACCTCTATCAGGTCACCTCTCATCCTCCGTCGCTCCAAGGAGAAAAGGCCAAGTTCACTCCACCTATTTTCATAAGGCATGCTCCCCAATCCAGGCAACATCCTTGTAAATCTCCTCTGCACCCTTTCTATGGTTTCCACGTCCTTCCTGTAGTGAGGAGACCAGAACTGAGCACAGTACTCCAACTGGGGTCTGACATGGGTCCTATATAGATGTAACATTACCTCTCGGCTCTTGAACTCAATCCCATGATTGATGAAGGCCAATACACCGTACGCCTTCTTAACCACAGAGTCAACCTGCATAGCAGCTTTGAGTGTCCTATGGACTCGGACCCCAAGATCCCTCTGATCCCCCACACTGCCAAGAGTCTTACCATTAATGCTATATTCTGCCACCATATTTGACCTACCAAAATGAGCCACCTCACACTTATCTGGGTTGAACTCCATCTGCCACTTCTCAGCCGAGTTTTGCATCCTATCAATGTCCCGCTGTAACCTCTGACAGCCCTCCACACTATCCACAACACCCAAAACCTTTGTGTTATCAGCAAATTTATTAACCCATCCCTCCCTCATCCAGGTCATTTATAAAAATCATGAAGAGTAGGGGTCCCAGAACAGATCCCTGAGGCACACCACTGGTCACCGACCTCCACGCAGAATATGACCCGTCTACAACCTCTCTTTGCCTTCTGTGGGCAAGCCAGTTCTGGATCCACAAAGCAAGGTCCCCTTGGATCCCATGCCTCCTTACTTTCTCAATAAGCCTTGCATAGGATACCTTATCAAATGCCTTGCTGAAATCTATATACACAACATCTACTGCTCTACCTTCATCAATGTGTTTAGTCACATACTCAAAAAAAATTCAATCAGGCTCGCAAGGCATGACCTGCCTTTGACAAAGCCATGCTGACTATTCCTAATCATATTATGCCTCTCCAAATGTTCATAAATCCTGCCTCTCAGGATCTTCTCAATCAACTTACCAACCACTGAAGTTAAACTCACTGGTGTATCATTTCCTGGGCTATCTCTACTTCCTTTCTTGAATAAAGGAACAACATCTGCAACCCTCCAATCCTCCGGAACCTCTCCCATCCCCATTGATGATGCAAAGATCATCGCCAGAGGCTCAGCAATCTCCTCCCTTGCCCCCCACAGTAGCCTGGGGTACATCTTGTCTGGTCCCGGTGACTTATCCAATTTGGTGCTTTCCAAAAGCTCCAGCACATCCTCTTACTTAATATCTACATGCTCAAGCTTTTCAGTCTGCTGTAAGTCATCCCTACAATTGCCAAGGTCCTTTTCCGTAGTGCACACTGAAGCAAAGTATTCATTAAGTACCTCTGCTACCTCCTCCAGTTCCATACACACTTTTTCACTGTCACACTTGATTGGTCCTATTCTCTCATGTTATATCCTCCTGCTCTTCACAATTCTTTGAAGAAATAACAAGCAGGATCGACAAAGGAGAATCAAATGTCGTGTACCTTTGACTGGTTGCTTAACAAGTTAGACCGCAATGGTAATGCAGGAAAGATACTAGCATGGATAGAGCATTGGAAAGAGTGGGAATGATGGGAACATTTTCTGGTTGGCTGTCGGTGACTAGTGTTCCACAGGTGTCTGTGTTGGGACTGCTTCTTACGTTATATGTCAATGACTTGGAATACTGTGTCCAGTTCTGGTCACCTCACTATAAGAAGGATGTGGAAGCATTGGAAAGGGTACAGAGGAGATTTACCAGGATGCTGCCTGCTTTAGAAAGTATGCATTATGATCAGAGATTAAGGGAGCTAGGGCTTTACTCTTTGGAGAGGAGGAGGATGAGAGGAGACATGATAGAGGTGTACAAGATAATAAGAGGAATAGATAGAGTGGGTAGCCAGTGCCTCTTCCCCAGGGCACCACTGCTCAATACAAGAGGACATGGCTTTAAGGTAAGGGGTGGGAATTTCAAGGGGCATATTAGAGGAAGGTTTTTTACTCAGAGAGTGGTTGGTGCGTGGAATGCACTGCCTGAGTCAGTGGTGGAGGCAGATACACTAGTGAAGTTTAAGAGACTAGTAGACAGGTATATGGAGGAATTTAAGGTGGGGGGCTTATATGGGAGGCAGGGTTTGAGGGTCGGCACAACATTGTGGGCCGAAGGGCCTGTACTGTGCTGTAGTATTCTATGTTGTATGCCTGTACTGTGCTGTATTATTCTATGTTCTATGACGAAATTGGGTGTCATTATACACCAGTCATTGGAAGTGGGCATGCAGGTACAGCAGGCGGTGAAAAAGGCGAACGGTATGCTGGCATTTATAGCGAGAGGATTCAAGTACAGGAGCAGGGAGGTACTACTGCAGTTGTACAAGGCCTTGGTGAGACCACACCTGGAGTATTGTGTGCAGTTTTGGTCCCCTAATCTGAGGAAAGACATCTTTGCCATAGAGGGAGTACAAAGAAGGTTCACCAGATTGATTCCTGGGATGGCAGGTCTTTCATATGAAGAAAGACTGGATGAACTGGGCTTGTACTCGTTGGAATTTAGAAGATTGAGGGGGGATCTGATTGAAACGTATAAGATCCTAAAGGGATTGGACAGGCTAGATGCGGGAAGATTGTTCCCGATGTTGGGGAGGTCTAGAACGAGGGGTCACAGTTTGAGGATAGAGGGGAAGCCTTTTAGGACCGAGGTTAGGAAAAACTTCTTCACACAGAGAGTGGTGAATCTGTGGAATTCTCTGCCACAGCAAACTGTTGAGGCCAGTTCATTGGCTATGTTTAAGAGGGAGTTAGATATGGCCCTTGTGGCTACAGGGGTCAGGGGGTATGGAGGGAAGGCTGGGGCAGGGTTCTGAGTTGGATGATCAGCCATGATCATAATAAATGGCGGTGCAGGCTCGAAGGGCCGAATGGCCTACTCCTGCACCTATTTTCTATGTTTCTATGAAATTGATGGCTTTGTGGCCAAGTTTACAGATGATACGAAGATAAGTGGAGGAGCAGATAGTGTTGAGGAAACAGTGAGGCTACAGAAAGACTTAAAAGAATGGGCAGTGAAGTGGCAGAGAGAACACAGTGTCGGGAAGTGTGTGGTCATGCACTTTAGTCGAAGGAATAAAAGCATAGACTATTTTCAAAACGGAAAGAAAATTGAAAAATCTGAGGTGCAAAGGGACTTGGGAGTCCTCGAGCAGGGTTCCCTAAAGGTTAACTTGCAGGTTGAGCTGGTGGTAAGGAAGGCAAATGCAATGATAGCATTCACTTCGCGAGAACTAGAATATAAAAGCAAGGATGTAAAGTAAAGACCTCACTGGGAGAATTATGTGCAGGTTTCGGTCTCTTATCTCGAAAAGGATGTGTGGACATTGGAGAGGTTCAAGACACTGATTCCAGGATTGAAAGGCTTATCATATGAGCTGTGGGCTTATATTCACTGGAATTCTCTTTGAAACCTGTCGAATATTGAAGGGCCTTGATGGAGTGGATGTGGAGAGGATGTTTCCTGTAGTGGGGGAGTCTAGGACCAGAGGACACAGATAGAGCAGATGTGGAGAGGATGTTTCCTGTCGTGGGGGAGTCTAGGACCAGAGGACACAGATAGAGCAGATGTGGAGAGGATGTTTCCTGTAGTGGGGGAGTCTAGGACCAGAGGACACGGATAGAGCAGATGTGGAGAGGATGTTTCCTGTCATGGGGGAGTCTAGGACCAGAGGACACAGATAGAGCAGATGTGGAGAGGATGTTTCCTGTCGTGGGGGAGTCTAGGACCAGAGGGCACAGATAGAGTGGATGTGGAGAGGATGTTTCCTATAGTGGGGGAGTCTAGGACCAGAGGACACAGATAGAGTGGATGTGGAGAGGATGTTTCCTGTCGTGGGGGAGTCTAGGACCAGAGGACACAGATAGAGCAGATGTGGAGAGGATGTTTCCTGTCGTGGGGGAGTCTAGGACCAGAGGGCACAGATAGAGCGGATGTGGAGAGGATGTTTCCTATAGTGGGGGAGTCTCGGACCAGAGGGCACAGATAGAGTGGATGTGGAGAGGATGTTTCCTATAGTGGGGGAGTCTAGGACCAGAGGACACAGATAGAGTGGATGTGGAGAGGATGTTTCCTCGAGTGGGGGAGTCTAGGACCAGAGGACACAGATAGAGTGGGTGTGGAGAGGATGTTTCCTATAGTGGGGGAGTCTAGGACCAGAGGACACAGATAGAGTGGATGTGGAGAGGATGTTTCCTCGAGTGGGGGAGTCTAGGACCAGAGGACACAGATAGAGTGGGTGTGGAGAGGATGTTTCCTATAGTGGGGGAGTCTAGGACCAGAGGACACAGATGGAGTGGATGTGGAGAGGATGTTTCCTATAGTGGGGGAGTCTAGGACCAGAGGACAGATAGAGTGGGTGTGGAGAGGATGTTTTCTATATTAGAGGAGTCTAGGACCAGAGGACACAGCCTCAGAATAGGGGGGCATCCTTTTAGACGAGAAGAGGAATTTCTTTAGCCAGAGAGTGGTGAGTATGGTATTCGTTGGCATAGGTGGCGCTAGAGGCCAAGTCATTGGGTGTATTTAAGGTAGAGGTTGATAGATTCTTGATTAGTCAGGGCATGAGGGGATACGGGGAGAAGGCATGAGATTGAGGCTTAAAGGGAAATAGATCAGCCATGATGAAGTGGTAGAGCAGATTTGATGGGCCGAATGGCCTAATTCTGCTCCTGTGGTTAAGGTCCCCTCAACCCATCTGCTTCCATCCGTCCATCACTCCTCCCTCATCTGGTTCCACAGCACAGCCTCCCCTCCCCTCCCTCCGCTGCTCCTACGTACCCATCAGCACCTTCAGAACTGGTTCAAACCATCACCTGCAGCCGTCCAGCTCCACTTTGTACTGCGATATACTGGCAATCCTGGTTTCCCCCCACCCTCGCCCCGATTTCCACTACAGTATCTTGATCCAAAATATCCACAAACACCGCCTGCTGCCACAGAGGCTGCTTGACTCCATCGAGTCCCCCCCCGAGTTGTATTCTGCTTGAAATACAGTATCATGCTGGGAGCAAGTTTGTGGCTACACACCTGTCACTGTGTAGTTCCACTTCCCTTTTTTTGTCTCTGCCCTCTTGTGCAGCAGAAGAGAGCTGTTCCATAGGATAATCCATCTTTCCCGGGAATCCATCTGTGGGAATCCAGGATTGGCCGTGGAGTTTCTGAACTGCCTGTCTTCCTCAGCCTTCTCGGTAGGTGACAGAAAGTAAGGCGATTCTTACTGACGTTTTCACCATTTGGTTAATTCAGGAAGAGCTTGGGATCGAAACAGACGAAGACCACTCTGTTTCTGTGCCGGACCTGTGAGGACCACGGTCCGCGGAGAACCGGGCAGTCAAGCTCCTCGAAGATCTGACGCCATTACCCACTGACTGTGTCTGCAACCCTTTAGCCTCCAAAAGTCTTGTTTAATTCTGTCCGCTCAGTGAATCCAGCTGTTTAGCGACTTTTCTGCGACTGGTGGCCACTGAAATCTTCCTCACTGGGTGGAAATCATTGTGAAACCCAAGCATTTCTAGAGTTTTTTCTCCTTTGGAGACCTCTGAGCAAATTGCCTTTTTGATTTGCAGTCTTCGAATGGACATATCAGCGTTTTAAACTGTTGTGAGGTCGTGTCGAACAGGAGACTACTGTTCAAGATCGTACTGATTTTCTTGTCGTGCTCCGCTCTCATTTCTCCAACTCCCTTATAACAGAAATATCAGAATAAAAGATCAGTCTTCACAACCCTCTGGGATGAAGCAGACATTTCTCCTCAGAGTCGTAATGAAGTACACCCTATTCAGAGACTGTGACCCCTGGAAACTTAGCCCGGGGAAATTTTACGACGCGTCGTTGGAAGTTTGAAAACTCTGAAGGGAAGATGACCAGCAGACAAGTCACTGCTGGTTTTGAATTCCCGCAAGTGTCATCCTAAACTTTGATCCAGGGCTCCGCTCGAGATCTCTGCATGGACGTGGCATCCTGGCACAGCGTCAGAGTCTAATTACGAAACTGCGGAGAGGGGCTTTATAAATGAACGTGAGGATTTTCTTACTGGGGTCTTCATCAACAGTGATGGAGTTTAGTGTGGGCTGGGAGCGTGTGCTTGATGGATTTTGTGTTTTCACGCATGTTTCTGTGGAGATAATTAACCGAGTACAAATAAAGGTTTATTTTAATATGAAAATAACACTTCTGTCTTTATTTATGGGACGTGACTTTCTGGGCAGTTTCAGAGCCATTGGGGGTGTCGTGTATCTACCTGGGCTTGAGTGTCAGCTGGAACAGGCAGTGACGGGTTCTTCCTCATCCCAGTTCAAAGTAAATTTATTATCAAAGTAGGTAGCCGTCACCGGATACAAACCTGAGACCTACTCCATCCGCCAGAAGTGGAACTTCCCGGCGGTCAAACATTTTAATTCCCATGCCCATTCCGATGTGTGGGTCCACGGCCGACTCGTGCCAAGATGAGGCCACCCTCAGGGTGGGGGAGCAACACTTTGTGTTCGATCTGGGGAGCCTCCGACCTGATGGACTGAATATCGCTTTCTCCTGGTTTTTAGAAAAAAAAAATTGCTTTTGCTCCCCTCTACCTCCATTCCTCCCCCTGGCCTCTTACTTCTTCTCACCTGCCGATCACCTCCCCCTGGGTCGCCTCCTCCTTCCCTTTCTCCTACGGTCCCTTCTTCTCTCCAATCAGCTTCCTTCTTCTCCAGCCCTCTACTTCTCCCGTCCGCCCGGTTTCAGCTATCAACTTCTTGCTGTCCTCCGTACTCGCCCCCATCTTTGTATTCTGCCATCTTCCCCCTTCCTTTCCAGTCCTGATGAAGGGTCCCAGCCCGAACCATTGACGGCTTATTGACTTCCATGGATGCTGCCCGACTTGCTGGGTTCCTTTTGTGTATGTTGTCTGATATTTATATTCTTACTCAGTAATGGAATAATCTCCGCAATAGAGTCTGTGAAGGACTGTCCCAATTGGCGCTCCACCAGAGAGGACAATAATAAAAAATAAATAAATAGGCAATAGATATTGAGAACGCAGGATGAAGAATCCTGGAAAGTGAGTCTGCAGTTCGGTGATGGGGCGAGTGAAGTTATCCCTCTGGTTCAGGAGCAAGTGAGGGTAAGCTGCCAGCCTGTGGTGCATCTGTGCCAATCCGAGCTGACTGGGGGTCTGCAGTGGAGGAGCTCCAGGGTCCAGTTGAAGCTGATGGATTGGGATTGGAGGGGATGATGGTGCTGAATGTGGAGCCGTCATTGCCGGAGATGTGCGTCCTCACTGTCCGGACGTTCCAGAACCGGGTAAAGAGCCTGCTGTGGACCTGTTCCTCCCTTGAACCGCTGAGGGAACTGCGGACCGAAAAGTACCGATTCCTGGGGGGCTTCGAGAGGTTTGATGTGCGAGGTCAATTCTCCTTTTCGACAACTGAAGGTCACGTTTAACAGAAGGGCTTATTCGCTTTTACAGCGGCAGAGAGACAGGCCCTTCGCCCCGTCGACGCGGAGAGCGACCCTTCGGCGCGGAGACCGACCCTTTGCCCCATCGACACAGAGGCTGGCCCTTTGGCATGAACTTGGAGCATAAATCTGTACGTTCAGCTATGACGTTGTGGCCGTTACAGAAACTTGGTCGAGAGAGGGACAGGGATGGGTGATTAATGTATCAGCGTTTCGGTGTTTTAGAAAAGACTGGAGGAGGAAGTAAAAGAGAGGGTGGGGGGAGCTACCCTCATGGTTCCACCTCCTTCTACTACCCATTTTGCTTTCCCCTATTCCTTCTTCACCTTTCCTACCCTTCCCCTCCCCCACCCCTTTATCTTTGCCCTTACTGGTTTTTCACCTGGAACCTACCAACCTTCTCCTTCCCACCCTCCCCCCACCTTCTTTCTAGGGCCTCTGCCCCTTCCCCCTACAGTCCTGACGAAGGGTCTCGGCCCGAAAAGTTGACTGATCGTTTCCACGGATGCTGCCCGACCTGCTGAGTTCCTCCAGCGTGTTGTGAGTGTTGCTCTGACCCCAGCAACTGCAGAATATTTTGTGTTAATGTCAGATTAACACAGAATTTTTACTCAGAGTGTGGTGAATGCATGGAATAGGCTGCCGGCGACGATGATGGAGGCAGATACAATAGGGTCTTTTAAGAGACTACTGGTAGGTACACGGAGCTCAGAAAGATAGAGGGCTATGGGTAAGGCCTAGGTAATTTCTAAGGTAAGGACATGTTCGGCACAGCTTTGCAGGCCAAAGGGCCTGTATTATGCTGTAGGTTTTTTTTTTGCATGTGTGTCTGCGTGTGCGATGTTGGCAGGACAATGTCTTTTTCATGTCTTTACAAGGTGCCGAGAGAGAGACTGTGTGGGGCGCCACTCCTCACACAATATTTTTCCCTTTATTTTACGAGGTCGAGTCGCGATCTCGACACTCAACCCGGCACAAATGGAAAGCGGACCCGACTGAACCTCCGTTCCAGAGTCTGGCACTGATGTCATTGAGCCACCAGCTGTAGGTTGTCTATGTTTCTATATAAAGCTTTGGAAATTAGGATCAAATGAAGCACATGAAGATTATACAGAAGCCAGAAGAGATCTAAAGAAGGGAACTAGGAAAGCCAGGAGGGGCCATGAAAAGTCCTTGGCAAGTAGGATTAAGGTGAATCCCAAGGCATTCTACACCAAGAACAAGAGGATAACTAGGGAGGAAGTAAAGGGGGGAACATTTGCTTGGATATAGGTGGTTCTAAACTGTAGAAGCCCTTTGGATGGGGAGCACTTCGGGTCCAGTGATCACAATGCCATTAGTTTCAATATAATTATGGAGAAGGATAGAACTGGACCCAGGGTTAAGATTTTTGATTGGAGAAAGGCTAACTTTGAGGAGATGCAAATGGATTTAGAAGGAGTGGATTGGGACAATTTGTTTTATGGGAAGGATGTAATAGAGAAATAGAGGTCATTTAAAAGTGAAATTTTGAGGGTACAGGATCTTCATGTTCCTGTTAGGTTGAAAGGAAAGGTCAAAAGTTTGAGAGAGCCATGGTTTTCAAGGGATATTGGAAACTTGGTTCAGAAAGACAGATCTACGATAAATATAGGCAGCTTGGAGTAAATGAGGTGCTCAAGGAATATAAAGAATATAAAAAGAATCTTAAAGAAATTAGAAAAGCTAGAAGAAGATGTGAGGTTGCTTTGGCAAGCAAGGTGAAAATAAATCCAAAGGGTTTCTACAGTTATATTAATAGCAAAAGGATAGTGAGGGATAAAATTGGTCCCTTAGAGAATCAGAGTGGACGGCTATGAATGGAGCCAAAAGAGATTCGGGAGATTTTAACCAATTTATTTTCTTCGGTATTCACTAAGGAGAAGGATATTGAATTGTGTAAGATAAGGGAAACAGGTCGGGAAGTTATGGAAACTATGATGATTAAAGAAGAGGAAGTACTGGCGCTTTTAAGGCATATAAAAGTGGATAAGTCACCGGGTCCTGACAGGATATTCCCTAGGACCTTGAGGGAAGTTAGTGTGGAGCAAAACCCTTAACAGTGTTGTTGAGTAGAGGGATCTTGGGATCCAAGTTCATAGCTCCCTGATAGTGACTGCACAGGTTGATAAAGTGGTTAGGAAGGCTGATGGAATGCTTGTTTTTATTAGTCGAGGCACTGAGTTCAAAAGTCAAGAGGTTATGCTGCAACTTTATAAAACTCTAGTTAGGTCGCATCTGGAGTATAGCACGCAGTTCTGGTCACCTCACTACAGGAAGGACGTTGAGGCTTTGGAGAGGGTGCAGGAGAGATTTACCAGGATGCTGCCTGGTTTAGAGGGCATGTGCTGTAACTAGAGGCTAGACAAAGTTGGGTTGTTTTCTCTGGAGCTGTGGAGGCTGAGGGGAGATCAGACAGAGGTTTATAAGATTGAGGGACATAGAAAGAGTAGAAAGGGAGCCGCCATTTCCCAGGATTGAAATGTCTAACACCAGAGGGGTTAGGTTCAAGGGGGATGAGGGGTAAGTTTTTTTACTCAGAGTGGTGGATGCCTGAAATCTGCTGCCTACAGTGGTGATAGAGGCAAATCCATTAGAAGTTTTTAAAGAGACATTTACAATGTGAGGGAAATGGAAGGATTTGGACATTTAGACAGAGGCAGTTAGTTTAGTTGGCCATTTGATTTACTAATTTAATTGGCTTGACGCGGTAGTTTAGTGGTTAGCACAACACTTCACAGTACCAATGACCTGGGTTCAATTCCTGACACTGTAAGGGGTGTCTATGTCCTTCCCGTCACCATGTGGGTTTCCTCCGGGTGCCCTGGTTTCCTCCCACAGTCCAAAGACGTACCGGTTCGTAGGTTAATTGTTCATTGTAAATTGTCCCGTGATTAGGCTAGCATTAAATTGGGGGTATTAGTGGATGGTGCGACTTGAAGGACCGATTTCCCTGCTACAGCTCAATCAATAAAAATTGGATCAGCACCACATTGTGGGCCGAGGGGGCTGTTTTGTTAGCACTCTCATGTAATCACCTTACAGTTTTGCCCCGGTACTGGGGAAAAGCCTCTATCTGTTCACTCTACCTATGCCTGTTGTAATTTTAAACACCCCCGTCTTGTCCTCCTTCGCTCCAACTCGCTCAACCCAGACATGTTCTCAAGTGCAGTGAGCGCCCTGGTGAATCTCCCGATACCCTCTCCTGGGATGAGGTGAACTCAAGATTGCTGTGGCGTAACCAGGGTCATTAAAGTAGAGTGACACATCATGATGGATGGCGGGGTGGAGATACGTCCCTAAATGTGAAGTTATCCACTTTGGTGGCAAAAATAGGAAAACAGATTATTATCTGAATGGTGGCCGATTAGGAAAAGGGGAGGTGCAACGAGACCTGGGTGTCATTATACACCAGTCATTGAAAGTGGGCATGCAGGTACAGCAGGCGGTGAAAAAGGCGAATGGTATGCTGGCATTTATAGCGAGAGGATTCGAGTACAGGAGCAGGGAGGTACTACTGCAGTTGTACAAGGCCTTGGTGAGACCACACCTGGAGTATTGTGTGCAGTTTTGGTCCCCTAATCTGAGGAAAGATATCTTTGCCATAGAGGGAGTACAAAGAAGGTTCACCAGATTGATTCCTGGGATGGCAGGACTTTCATATGATGAAAGACTGGATGTACTGGGCTTGTACTCGTTGGAATTTAGAAGATTGAGGGGGGATCTGATTGAAACTTATAAAATCCTAAAGGGATTGGACAGGCTAGATGCAGGAAGATTGTTCCCGATGTTGGGGAAGTTCAGAACGAGGGGCCACAGTTTGAGGATAAAGGGGAAGCCTTTTAGGACCGAGATTAGGAAAAACTTCTTCACCCAGAGAGTGGTGAATCTGTGGAATTCTCTGCCACAGGAAACAGTTGAGGCCAGTTCATTGGCTATATTTAAGAGGGAGTTAGATATGGCCCTTGTGGCTACGGGGATCAGGGGGTATGGAGGGAAGGCTGGGGCAGGGTTCTGAGTTGGATGATCAGCCATGATCATAATAAATGACAGTGCAGGCTCGAAGGGCTGAATGGCCTACTCCTGCACCTATTTTCTATGTTTCTATGTTTACCAAAGGAGGTGGAAGGTGCTCTATTCCACCCCCCCCCATTAGTTCACAGGTCACCCTTGGGCAGGGTGTGGCACCTGCTTAGCCCCTCCGTCCCGATCAGGGTCACGTTGAGCCATGGGAGCAGGTGGTGGATGGCAGTATGAGTAGCCAGTGCAGATCACAAGTCCTGGTGATGTGACCACTTACTCCAGGCAGACAATCTCTTCATATTGATCATGGCTAGGGGTGTCTCCCATCTTGTAAAGACACGACAATGGCAAACCACTTAGAACACAGAACAGTACAGACCCTTCAGCTCATGATGTGCCGAACCAGCTAAAAACTAAATTAAAAACACCCAAACTCTAATCTCTCCTATCTACACCATGTCCATATCCCTCCATCTTCCTCATATCCATGTGCCCATCCAAATGTCTCTTGAAAGTCTCTAATGTATTTGTCTCTGCCACCATACGAGGCCAGTGCATTCCAGGCATCCACCATTCTGAGTAAAACACTTACCCCTCACATCCCCCTTGAACCTAACCCCTCTCACCTCCAATGAGTGCCCTCTGGTGTTAGACATTTCAACCCTGGGAAAAAGATGCTCTCTGTGCACCCTATCTATGCCTCTCATAATCTTGTAAACCTCTGTCAGATGAAACAACCCAACTTTGCCCAGCCTCTCAGGATGGCCCGTGCCCTCTAAACCAGGCAGCATCCTGGTGAACCCCTTCTGCCCCCTCTCCAAAGCCTCGACACCCTTCCTGTAGTGGGGCGACCACAACAATACTGCAAATGTGGCCTAACCAGAGTTGTATAAAGCTGCAACGTAAATTCTGTAGAAACAAACCGCCCAGAACAATCATGGTTATGAAAAGACCATGATTGCCCAGGGTCTGTATTCTACGTTGTATGTGCAGTACAATACATCCACAACTGAGTGTTGGACAGCTGCTCTTTTCTAGCCACTGCCACCAGGTAGAAAGTACAAAAGCCTCAGGGCTCACACCACCAGATTCAAGAACAATTACCACCGTCAAAAGAGGGTAACTACACATCTATTGAGGTGGTCTCACTTTAGCAGGCAGCCGTCGATCCCGGGGGAATCATGGGTTTGCACCCCTGGTGGACCGTGTCCTCTCCGGGGCACAAGCCTGGGCGGGAAGATTTGAAGAACCGGCTGTTGCCCGTGCGGTGGGCTCCCCCTCTCCACATCACTGATGTTGTCCAAGTGAAGGGTAAGCGCCCATACAGCTTGGCACCAGTGTCGTCACAGAGGCTGCCAGAGTGAAGTTGTAAACAACATCAAACTGCCTCAGGGACCCCGGCTCGGATTTCTTCCTCGGGGTTTTACTCCCGAAGCCTTTCCCGTGGGTGGGTCTGGCCGCAAGGCAGCGGAGGTTTAAAATCTAAGCTTTCCTTCTTCTGCATGGGCTGCCATCCAAGGCTGACAAGCCCCACCTGTCTCTCTTTATCTTGTTATCTCACATTCTCATTATTTATTGCTATCCTTCTGCACTCTGGTTGATCTTTCATTGCTCGTTACAGTTACTGTTCTATAGATTTGCTGAGCACGCCCACAGGAAAATGAATCTCAGGGTTGTATGTGATGATATGCATGTACTCTGATAATAAAGTTTTACTTTGAACTTCAGAAGATCATTTATGGCTCTAATTCTCGTGTTTAGTGGGAGCAGTTTTTACAATGAGTTCCATCTCCTCACTCACATAGAAGTTGAAGGTCCAGTACTCAGCCCCATTGGCCCCCTCCCTACAGATCACCAACAACAAAAGATAGAAATGGGCAAACAATATTTATTCTGGAAGGAATTGAAATGTTTAATAAATAAATAGCATTAGTCGTTGAAGCTCCTGGTCGCTGACAAAACGTAATTTTTTTTTGACAAATCTCAGAATTCCTTTTGTTTCACAACATTAAGCAGCAATAAACAGTGGACAAAAGTGAAATTTAAAAAGTTTTGTGAATACTAACAGTTCATCGCACAGTGTGCTGGCTTGAATGCTGGATGTACTTGAACAGAAATCACTGTGTTCGGCAAAATCGCACCGCTTCCTGCCTTCTAGATTGTAAATAAGGTTAAACATTGAAAGCAAGAAAGTTTCAGTCACTGATGAAATGGTTGGTGGTTGCTCGTCCGATCGGTGCCCTTAACCTGAATCCTGTCAGGACACCGAAATGGAAAAACAATCACATCCCGGTTCCGTATCATTGTTTAAGGCTGACAACGGACACAGTCTGTACACTGCTCCTGGGAAACCGCTCCCAGTCCACCACTGCGAAACGTGCTCGAGGACTCAGTGTAGCTGACCGTTTAGTTGCCGCAGCACACCGACCACGATCTTCCGCAGAGTCTGAAAGAGGAGAGGGGAGATGCAAGATATTAAATGGTTTCACAATCAGAATTCTCTGCAGTCAGTGGGAAAACCTGGTGAATTTGCAGGACAGCTCTTTAATTGGCTAGCTAAGAGGAGGAATTTCTTTAGCCAGAGGGAGGTGAATCTGTGGAATTCATTGCCACAGGTGGCTGTGGAGGCCAAGTCTTTGGGCAACTTTAAGACAGAGGTTGATAGATTTTGATTAATCAGGTCCGCCTGTAGTTTGCTTTGGATTTTGCTCGGTGTGACGACAGCTCCTGTGTGAGAGAGAGAGAGAGGGGATTGGGAGTTTTGATGCTACTGTCACTTTTTTTTGGGGGGGGGGTGTGGCTGTGGATTTGATGTTATCATTGCTGTTTTTTGTGAGGGAGATGGTTTGGGTGATCTGTTAGTTTTTTTTGTGCAAAGGCGGGGTGGGGGTTTGCAGAGTTTGTTTCCTTTTCGAGTCGGTGTTGGGGGGGTGGGGAGTGATGGCTTTTCTTTGCAACAACTCCCATGGTGTTTCTGTACTTCATGGCGATCTGGAGAAGACGAATGTCAGAGTTGTATCGTACGTGCATACTTTGACAATAAGAACCTTTTTGAATGTTTAAAGTGCGACTGACAAACAGGCACCGTCAACACAAACCCAGGGAATAATATTGATGGATAATGCTGAATGCTTAGGGTAGAAGTGACAGTCAGAAGCGTCTTATCAAATCTGGGCCCAGCTGAGCTGTTGCGACTGAAATCGACAACAATCACGCGGAGGAGCACCTTGTGCATGAAGCTGTGCTCTGACCTGTGGTTTGCAGTGTTCCTCAATCCAGGTGAAAACGCAGGCGGATAATTCCTGAAAGCTGGTCACAGGGACGCACGCATCGAAGGACTGGAACAACGTGTCCATGATATTTTGAAATATACTGAATTTGACCTGATCAGTTACTTGGTCTTTGCCTTGTTGAGGATTATTCTGATGGGCTTTGACAATCTGTTCGTAATTCCTGTAAACAAAATCATTCAATTAAACAGTGACAGCTTCACAGGTTTAGAATCTCAGCCACTGGTACGGCCTCACCAGTGAAAGTCCTGCAGTCACCTTTATATGGCCAGGGCATGTGCGTTGCTTGGATTTTCAGCATCTGCAGATTTCCTCTCGTTTGTGAGTCAACTTTATATTTTCACTTAATAGGCATCAAAATAAAATTTGGAAATGCTTTGTACTGTGGAAATATATTTGAGATTTTTAAATGTATTTAACCTTGTAATGTAACAAAATGGAATCTGTATAATCCCAGAGTGCTTTGCTATAAGCTATGTGTATACGTGTCAAGAGGCATGTAATTTCCTGATCATTGTTCATTGTGTAACTAAGGGGGAGGTTGACATACTGCTGACCTTGAGAAGTGCAGCTGTACTGAAGTGGAGGAGCTGACCTCCAGAACAGATAACAGCTAAAGAATAGCCTGCAAACTTGTATTAAAAAAAAACAGACTTTGTAAGCAGCTTCCATCCATGGGGAGTGGAGATGTTTCTCATTGCTAACAACAAACATGTCCTCGAACAGATCCACAGTGTTTATTTTTGGTTATTTTGTTATAGGACCTAGCGAAAGGTACACGACAGTATAAACATTTGAAATATGAAAGTTAACGTTGAATGCTGATAGAATAGCTGGTGCCAAAAGCACAGCCAATTCCTTAGCTCAATATCCAGTGGCATTTTAAGAGACATTTAGCAAGGTGCATGAATATGCAGGGAAGGAGGGACATGGATAATTTGTGGGCAGACAAGTTTAATTTAGCATCGTGGTCAGTATAAACACTGTGGGCTGAAGGGCCTTATCCTGTACGCACGTTTCTCGTAATAACCTCGCATCCCACAATGCTCATAATCTCGAACGTAACTCAGTGATAGTCTCCTTGGCACTTGAGAGTAGGATTACAAAAGTCTCTCTCTCTGGGTGAAGATTTTTTTTCTATTTCAGCTCTAGGATGAGCTGCTGTGTAAACGGGCGACAAAATTGAAAAGGTGATGGATTCAGGACTGAAGGGGCTATATTTGAATGCACATAGTATATGAGGTCGATGATCTTCCAGTGTAATTAGAGATTAGGCAGGTATGATGTTGTGGGCATCACTGAGTCATGGCTGAAACAAAACTATAGCTGGGAGCTTAACATCCAAGGACACACACTGTATCGAAAGGACAGGCTGGTAGGCAGAGGGGGTGGCGTGGCTGTGTTGGTTTAAAAAAAAAATTAATCCCTTCGAAAGAGGTGACATAGAATTGGAAGATGCATAATCCTTGGAGGTAGAGTTAAGAAACTGCTAGGGTTAAAAAAAACCCTGATCAGAGCTATACAAGGCCTCTAAACAGTAGCAAAGATGTGGGATACAAGTTACAATGGGAGATAGAAAATGCACATCAAAAAAGCAATGTTATGATAGTCACAGGGCATTTCAATATGCCACTAGATTGGGGAAAATAAAGTTGGTGCTGGATTCCAAGAGGGGGAAATGCCTGGACGATGGCTTTTCAGAGCAGCTTGTGGCTGAGCCCATGACAGGGTCAGCTATCCTGGAGTAGGTGTTGTCTAATGAATCAGTTTTGATGAGGAAGCTTAAAGTAAAGGAGCCCTTAGGAGACGGTGATCATAATATGATAGAATGTATGACATATGCCAGTGATGTTAAACCTGATTCTGAATTCACCCTGCAGTTTGAGAGACAGAAGCTCAAATCAAATGTACCAGTACTATGGGAATTACAAAGGCACGAGACAGGAGCTGGCCAAAACTGATTGGAAGAGTATCAATGGCTGGAGTTTCTGGGAACAATCGGAAGGTACAGGATATATATATCCCAGTGTAGTAGTTGTATTCTAAAGGCAGGATGACTCAACTGTGGCTGACAAGGGAACTGAAAGCCAACAAAGAACCAAAAGAGAGAGCATATAATATAGCAAAAAAATAGTGAGATGCTAGAGGATTGGGAAACTTTTAAAACCAACAGAAGGCGACTAAAAAATCATTAAAGAAGGAAAAGTTGTAAATTAGCCAGTATTATCAAAGAAGACACCAAAAGTTTATTTCAGATATACAAAGAGTAATAGAGAGGTGCGAGTCTTCCACAGTGAAGACAGATGTGAAATACTTATTCAGTTCATCCACCGCTGGAAAATACGCTGGAGAGGTAATAACGGGGGACAAGGAAATGGTGGATTTCACATCTGCCTTCACTGTGGAAGACACCAGCAGTATGGTGGAAGTTCCAGGTGTCAGGGGTCATGAAGTGCGTTAAGTTCTTGGGAAACCGAAAGGTCTGAATGTAGATAAGTCATCTGGATCAGATGGGTACACCTGAAAGAGGTGGCTGAAGAGATTGTGGAGGCATTGGTCATGATCTTTCAAGAATCACTAGATTCTGGCATGGTTCCAGAGGGTGGGAAAATTGCGAATGTCACTCCACTCTCCAAGAAGGGAGAGAGGCAGAAGAAAGGAAATTATAGGCCAACACGAGGTAATCTGCAGATGCTGGAAATATAAGCAACACACACAAAATGCTGGTGGAACACAGCAGGCCAGGCAGCTTCTATGGGAAGAGGTACAGTTGACGTTTCGGGCCGAGACCCTTCGTCAGGACTAACTGAAAAAAGAGGTAGTAAGAGATTTGAAAGTGGGAGGGGGAGGAGGAGATCTGAAATGATAGGAGAAGACAGGAGGGGGAGGGATGGAGCTAAGAGCTGGAAAGTTGATTGGCAAAAGGGAAACAAGGCTGGATTATATTATATCCCGCCAATTATAGGTCAGTTAGTCTGACCTCAGTGGTTGGGAAGATGTTGGAGTTGATTATTAAGGATATGGTTTCAGACACTTGGAGGCACATGATAACTTAGGCCAAAGTCAGCATAGTTTCCTTCAGGGGAAAATCTTGCCTGACAAATCTGTTGGAAATCTTTGAAGAAATAACAAGCAGGATAGACAAAGGAGATTCTGTGGATGTTGTGTACTTGGATTTTTAGAAGACCTTTGATAAGGTGCCACACATGAGGCTGTTTAACATGGTACCATAGGAAAGCTACTAGCATGGATAGAGCATTGGCTGATTGGCAGGAGGCAAAGGGCAGTAATAAAGGGAGCCTTTTCTGGTTGACTGCTAGTGACTACTGTTGTTCCACAGGGGTCTGTGTTGGGACAACTGCTTTTTAGATTTAAGGAGCTGGTGGTAGACCTGAGGAGAGCTAAGGTACCGGTGACCCCTGTTTCCATCCAGGGGGTCAGGGTGGACATGGTGAAAGATTACAAATACCTGGGGATACAAATTGACAATAAACTGGACTGGTCAAAGAACACTGAGGCTGGCTACAAGAAGAGTCAGGGCTGTCTCTATTTCCTGAGGGGACTGAGGTCCTTTAACATCTGCCGGACGATGCTGAGGATGTTCTACGAGTCTGGGTTGGCCAGTGCTATCATGTTTCCTGTTGTGTGCTGGGGCAGCAGGCTGAGGGTAGCAGACACCAACAGAATCAACAAACTCATTCGTAAGGCCAGTGATGTTGTGGGGATGGAACTGGACTCTCTGACGGTGGTGTCTGAAAAGAGGATGCTGTCCAAGTTGCATGCCATCTTGGACAATGTCTCCCATCCACTACATAATGTACTGGGTGGGCACAGGAGTACATTCAGCCAGAGACTCATTCCACCGAGATGCAACACTGAGCGTCATAGGAAGTCATTCCTGCCTGTGGCCATCAAACTTTACAACTCCTCCCTTGGAGGGTCAGACACCCTGAGCCAATAGGCTGGTCCTGGACTTATTTCATTATTTACTGGCCTAATTTACATATTACTATTTAACTATTTATGGTTCTATTACTATTTATTATTTATGGTGCAACTGTAACAAAAACCAATTTCCCCCGGGATCAATAAAGTATGACTATGACTAGATTTGGATGATGGAATTGATGGCTTTGTGGACAATATGAAAATAGGTGGAGGGACAGATAGTGTTGAGGAAGAAGGGGGGCTGCAGAAGGATTTAGACAGATGAGGAGAATGGGTAAAGATGTGGCAAATGGAATAGTGTTTGGAAGTGTGGTCATGCACTTTGGTAGAAGGAATAAAGAGCAACAAAATTCAAAAATCTGAGGTGCAAAGGGACTTGGGGGTCCTCGTACAGGACTCCCTAGAGGTTAACTTGCAGTGTGAGCTGGTGGTAAGGAAGGCAAAGGCATTCGTTTTGAGAGGAGTAGAATATAAAAGCAAGGATGTAATGCTGAGGCTTTATAAAAGCACTGGTGAGGACTCACTTGGGGTATTGTGAGCAGTTTTGGTCCACGTATCTTAGAAAGGACGTGCTGACACTGGAGAGGATCTACAGGAGGTCCACAAAAAATGATTCTGGGAATGAAAGGCTCATCATATGAGGATAGTTTGATGGCTCTGGGCCTGTACTCACTGGAATTTAGACGAATGAGGGGGAGCTCATTGAAACCTATCGAATGCTGAAGGGTCTCAATAGAGTGGGTATGGAGAGAATGTTTGCTCTATCGGGCAAGTCTAAGACCAGAGGGAACAGCCTCAGAACAGAGGAGCATCCTTTTAGGATGGAGATGAGGAGGAATTTCTTTAGCCAGAGGTGAGTCTGTGAAATTCATTGCTGTGGAGGCCAAGTCTTTGAGTGCATTTAAAGCAGAGGTTGAGAGATACTTAATCAGTCAGGGCGTCAAAGGTTACAGGAAGAAGGCAGGAGAATGGGGTTGAGAGGGATAATAAATCAGCCATGATGAAATGGAGGAGCACACAACGGCCATTCTCAGAGTACATTCTGTTAGTTCCCTTCACTCAGGGACTTAAATTGCATTACACTCTCAGTGCCTCGTTCCCACTAACAATAGATTCTCCTTTCTCCTACTAACGATGTCAGGATAATTTGGCCACAGGATATGTCCTGGCTGCAGGGTTACTTAGATTTATTTATTGAAACACGTTCCCTTTCATTTTATAAACAGTTGTGCGGACCAACCATTGTTGTGAGCAGGAAATTTTTACACAGCCTGAAAACTGCGCTGCACTTTAAACATTTTTTAAATACAACAAAGAAAATCTTTTCAAGTTTTGTAAGCTTTTTCTAGCTGTGTCCAATTCCAGCTGTGCAGCAAGGAAGGCTATGTGCACGGGGGCATTTAGGTTACAGTGCAGCCACGCAACTCAGAGGGAACAGTGATGCCAGACAAGAAATGAGCCATCCAGGCTAAGCCCAGGTTCTGGTGCAGGTCCACAGCCCCGCAGACTCGGGGCTTAAGTTGGCCAAGGAGAAGATAATGACGAAACTTACGTCTTCATGATCTTCAGAGCCATGACGTCTTTCCGCAGAGTGGAGAGCTCTTCGTCTTGCTTCTTCTTCTCCTTGTGCAGGAACTGGATGTAATCGATAGCTGTGGGAACACGATGTTTCACCAGTGTTGACCGTGCACTGCTCATGGAAATTCTGACCCAGCTTCCCGAATAAGGCATAAGCTGAACTGTTTCCTATCATGCTCAAAATCACACAGTCTACTGCAACTGTGTGGAAAAAACATAGAAAACCTACAGCACAATACAGGCCCTTCGGCCCACAAAGCTGTGCTGAACATGTCCTTACCTTAGAAATTACCTCAGGTTACCCATAGCTCTCTATTTGTCTAAGCTTTATGTACCTGTCCAGGAGTCTCTTAAAGGACCCTATCGTATCCGCCTCCACCACCGTCGCCGGCAGCCCATTCCACGCACTCACCACTCTCTGCATAAATAACTTAACCCTGACATCTCCTCTGTACCTACTTCCAGGCACCTCAAACCTGTGCCCTCTTGTGCTAGCCATTTCAGCCCTGGGGAAAAGCCTCTGACTATCCACACGATCAATGCCTCTCATCATCTTGAAGGTTGGATTTGAACCAAAAACTTGAAAAAGAACTGGAAGAACTCCATGGAAACCTAATACCCACATAATCAGGCTGTGTTGTCAGTTTGTTTATATGTTGATAAACGTAATGATTAACTTGACAAAGCGGAGCTTTAGTGGGATTTGGACATTACTGGCAAGGCCAGCATACACGTGGCAGCAAGGACAAGCTCTCCAGGCAGCACCAGGTCGCCGGTACCGGAAAGCGTTGTGCTAACCACTGCATTACCGTGCCAACCGGACCGTGTAGGACGGACCATAGATGTCCAAGTGCTCTCTGTGTGAAGGTTGTCGTGTCTCCTGACAGACGGGAAAGAGATCCATAAGCTTAAACAAGCGCAGAGAAGATTTACAGGGATGTTGCTGGGACTTGAGGACCTGAGTTACAGCGGAAGGTTGAATGGGTTAACAGTTTATTCCCTGGAACGTAGGGAATGCACTGTATGTGAGGCGGTACAGACCACTGCCTTCTTAAGTGACAGAGGCCTTAGGTTTAGAAGGTGCAGACTGTGAAGGATGGGAGGGGTATGGAGAGCTATGGTCCAGATCAGGTTGATGAGTCCTGGCAGAAGAATGTTTCAGTGCAGGTTAGATGGGCCAACGGCCTACTTCTGTGCTCCAGTTCTCTAACACTCTAGTCTCTGGCTCCTGTTGCAGACGGAGCAGACGTCTGGGGTACTGGGCAGGGTGTCAGGAACATCAGAGCAGACGCCTGGGGTACTGGGCAGGGTGTCAGGAACATCAGAGCAGACGCCTGGGGTACTGGGCAGGGTGTCAGGAACATCAGAGCAGACGCCTGGGGTATTGGGCAGGGTGACAGGAACGTCAGAGCAGACGTCTGGGGTATTGGGCGGGATGTCAGGAACGTCAGAGCAGACGTCTGGGGTACTGGGCAGTGTGTCAGGAACGTCAGAGCAGACTCCTGGGGTCTTGGGCAGGGTGTCAGGAACGTCAGAGCAGACGTCTGGGGTACTGGGCAGGGTGTCAGGAACATCAGAGCAGACGCCTGGGGTACTGGGCAGGGTGTCAGGAACGTCAGAGCAGACGCCTGGGGTATTGGGCAGGGTGTCAGGAACGTCAGAGCAGACGCCTGGGGTACTGGGCAGGGTGTCAGGAACATCAGAGCAGACGCCTGGGGTACTGGGCAGGGTGTCAGGAACGTCAGAGCAGACGCCTGGGGTACTGGGCAGGGTGTCAGGAACATCAGAGCAGACGCCTGGGGTACTGGGCAGGGTGTCAGGAACGTCAGAGCAGACGTCTGGGGTATTGGGGGGGTGTCAGGAACGTCAGAGCAGACGCCTGGGGTACTGGGCAGGGTGTCAGGAACATCAGAGCAGACGCCTGGGGTATTGGGCAGGGTGTCAGGAACGTCAGAGCAGACTCCTGGGGTCTTGGGCAGGGTGTCAGGAACGTCAGAGCAGACGCCTGGGGTATTGGGCAGGGTGACAGGAACGTCAGAGCAGATGCCTGGGGTATTGGGCAGGGTGTCAGGAACATCAGAGCAGACGCCTGGGGTACTGGGGGGGTGTCAGGAACGTCAGAGCAGACGCCTGGGGTATTGGGCAGGGTGTCAGGAACGGCGAAGCAGACGCCTGGGGTATTGGGCAGGGTGTCAGGAACGTCAGAGCAGACGCCTGGGGTACTGGGCAGGGTGTCAGGAACGTCAGAGCAGACGCCTGGGGTATTGGGCGGGGTGTCAGGAACGTCAGAGCAGACGCCTGGGGTATTGGGCGGGGTGACAGGAACGTCAGAGCAGACGCCTGGGGTATTGGGCGGGGTGACAGGAACGTCAGAGCAGACGCCTGGGGGTATTGGGCAGGGTTGAAATATCTAATACCAGCGGGCATCCGCTGAAGGTTCAAGGGGGATGTGAGGGGTAAGTTTTTGACTCAGAGAGTGGTGGATGCCTGGAACGTGCTGCCTGGTCCGGTGTTAGAGGAAAATCATTTAGAAGCTTTTGAGAGATGTTTGGTTAGGCCCATGGATATAAGGAAGATGCAGGGTATGTGGACATTGTATAGGCAGGTGGGATTAGTGCTTGGGAGTTTTTGACTTGCTTGTTAGCTGGTTTGGCACAACACCCTGACTGAATGGCTTGTTCCTGGTCTGTACTCTCCTGTGTTCATAAATGCACCAGTATTTACTAACAGGCAGAATTATACAAAGAAGCCACAGGGCCGATCAACCTTCCATCAGCACAGGACAGAGGAGCTCTCACTGGCCACCAATACCCCAGCAGGGGCGATGGGCTTAAGAAGAAGAATTATACCCACTTTTCTGAAGAACTGTGGCTTTGCTGAGTTTCTGCGATCCAATTAACGAATCTTGCTGTTGGCAAGTGGGGACGATTGACTGTAAATCATCATATCCTTTCTGTAGGACAGAGTTTGCAGTTGTTAGACCTGTGACCAGTTGTACAAACCTACAAATTTAGTTTCTAGAAGTCTGAATCTCACCTTGATAGCATTCCGTCTCTTTTGCTCAGCCTGTGTGTGGGCTTGTCTTCGCCGATCTTTGTACGTCTCTTTATACGTAGGCTCCTGTCTGTAATCACTGTCTTCGTCATCTGTAGTTGGAGAACAATTATTGTCTGACATGCACACAGCTACAGAGGAAACATAACAGGCCAGTCACCTTATTACAGTCTCATCAACACAATCATTGTCAATCATTTCATTACAGTCACATTAACACAACGGGTCAATCATTTTGTTACAGTTTCATTAACACAACAGAAGTGACTTCATAAGAGCCTCATTCACACAATGTATCGATCAATTTATTACAGTCACATTAACACAATGGGTCAATCAGCTCATTACAGTCTCATTAACACAATGGTCAATCAGCTCATTACAGACTCATTAACACATGTCAATCAGTTCAGTACAGTCTTAATGGGACAGTCACTTTATTACAGTCTCATTAACATGAGTCAATCAGTTCTCTACAGTCTCATTAACACAATGGGACCGTGACTTCATCACAGTCTCCTTAACATAAAGGGTCAATCAGCTCATTACAGTCTCATTTACATGTGTCAATCAATTAAACGGGTCAGTCACTTCACAATCTCGTCAAAATGACGGATCAATCGTTTCATTACAGTCTCATCCACGCAACGAGTCAGTCACCTCATTACAGTCATGTCAACGCGATGAGTCAGTCACCTCATTATAGTCCTGTCAAAACGATGGGTCAGTGACTCCATTACCCAAGTGGGCCAGTCACCTCATTACAGTCTTGTTAACATGAATGGCCAGTCACCGCAGTACAGTCCTGTCAACACAACGGGTCAGTCATCTCATTACAGTCCCATCAACCCGATGGGTCAGTCACCTCATTACAGTCTTGTCAACGCGTCAGGTCAGTCAGCTCATCACAGTCACGTCAACACGACAGGTCAGTCACCTCATCACAGTCTCATCAACGTGACAGATCAGTCACCTCATTACAGTCTCGTCAATGCGACAGGTCGGTCAGCTCATTACAATCACGTCAATGTGATGGGTCAGTCACCTCATTACAGTCTTGTTAAAACGACGGGTCAGTCACCTCATTACAGTCACGTCAATGTGACGGGTCAGTCACCTCATTACAGTCTTGTTAGCACTAAGGGTCCGTCACCTCTTTACAGTCTCGTCAATGCGCAGGTCAGTCACCTCATTACAGTCTTGTCAACGCAACAGGTCAGTCACCTCTCTACAGTCTTGTCAATGTAATGGGTCAGTCACCTCATTACAGTCTTGTCAATGTAACGGCTCAGTCACTTCATTACAGTCTTGTTAACACGACGGGTCAGTCACCTCATTACAGTCACGTCAATGTGACGGGTCAGTCATCTCATTACAGTCTTTTCAACACGACAGGTCAGTCACCTCATTACAGTCTTGTCAACGCAATAGGTCAGTCACCTCACTGCAGTCTTATCAATGTGACAGGTCAGTCACTTCATTACAGTCTTGTTAATGCAACAGGTCAGTCACTATATAGTCTTGTTAATGTAACGGGTGAGTCACCTCATTGCAGTCTCATCAATGCAACAGGTCAGTCACCTTATTACAGTCTCGTCAACACAACAGGTGAGTCACCTCATCACAGTCCCATCAACACGACAGGTCAGTCACCTCATTTAAGTCCCGTGAACACAACAGGTCAGTCACCTCATTACAGTCTTGTCAACGCGACGGGTTAGTCACCTCACTACAGTCTTGTTAATGCAATGGTTCAGTCACCTCATTACAGTCTCATCAATGCAATGGGTCAGTCACCTCATTACAGTCTCAACAATGCAATGGGTCAGTCACCTCATTACAGTCTTGTCAATGTAATGGGTCAGTCACCTCATTACAGTCATTATCACCCAGATCATTGATATAGATGACAAACAACAACGGACCCAGCACGGATCCCTGCGGCACTCCGCGAGTCACAGGCCTCCAGTCAGAGAGGCAATCCTCTACTACCACTCACTGGCTTCTCCCACAAAGCCAATGTCTAATCCAATTTATTACCTCATCCTGAATACCGAGCTGAGCTTCTGAACTTCCTTGACCAACTACCATGAAGAGTCCTTGTTAAATGTTTTGCTAAAGTCCATGTAGCCAACATTCACCACCTTGCCTTCATTCACTTTCCTGGTAACTTCCTCGAAAATCTTTGTGAGACACGACCTACCACTGGTAAAGCCATGCTGACTATCCCTAATCAGTCCCTGTCTATCCAAATACTCATGTATCCAGTCCCTTAGAATACCTTCCAATTACCTACCCACCCACTACTGACATCAAGCTCAACAGCCTTTTATTTCCCAGCTTATTTTTACAGCCTTTAGGCAGGACATTAAGAGCAGAATTAGGCCATTCAGCCCATCGAGTCTGCTCTGTCATTCTATCAACTATCCCTCTCAATCTCATTCTCCTGCCTTCTCCCCGTAACCTTTGTTGCCCTGACTAATCAAGAACCTGTCAACCTTTGTTTTAAATATACCCAGTGACTTGGCCTCCATAACTGCCTGTGGCAATGAATTGCACAGACTCACCAGCCACTGGTGAAAGTGTTGACACTTTCATTCCCAAAATCATTCTCATGAACCTCCCCCTGATCCTCCCCAACACCAGCTCATTTCTTCTTAGATAAGGGGCTCAAAACTGTTCACGATACTGTGTGTGTCTGACCAATGCCTTACAAAGCCTCAGCATTACGACTTGCTTTTATATTCTAGTTCTCTTGAAATGAATGCTAACATTGCACTTGCCTTGCTCACCACAGACTCAACTTGCAAATTAACCTTTAGGGAATTCCACTCAAGGACTCCCAAGTCCCATCGTACCTCAGTTTTGAATTTTGTCCCCATTTAGAAAACAGTCTTTGCCTTTATTCCTTAAAGCAAAGTGCAGGACCATACATTTCCAGACATTGCATTCCATTTGCTATTTCTCTGCCTATTCTCCTAATCTGTCTAAGCCCTTCTGCAGTCTCCCTGCCTCCTCAACACGACCTGTCCCTCCATCGATCTTCATCATCAAAATCATTAACATATAAAGTGCAAAGTAGTCCCCACATCGACCCCTACAGAACACCACTAGTCACCGGAACCATTTAAAGGCCCCACTCTTTGCCTCCTGCCAATCAGCCAATGCTCTATCCATGCAAGTATCTTTCCATAATACCATGGGCTCTTGGTTAGCATGTGTGGCACCTTGTCAAAGGCCTTCTGAAAATCCAAGTAAACAACAGCTACTGATTCTCCTTTGTCTATCCTGTCTGTCATTTCCTCAGAAAATTCCAACAGATTTTAGCTTCTCCCTCTCGAACTGCAGGGTGAATTCTATCATATTATGATCACTGCTTCATGAGGGTTCCTTTACCTTAAGCTCCCTAATCAAATCTGATTCATTACACAACACCCAAACCAGAATGGTCTTTCCCCTAGTGGGCTCAGCCACAAGCTGCTCTAAAAAGCAATTTGTAGGCATTTTACAAATTCGCTCCCTTGAGGTCCAGCACCAACCTGATCTTCCTGATCTTCCTGCATGTTGAAATCCCCATGACTATCATAACGTTGCCTTCTATGTATGCCTTTTCAATCTCCTGTTGTAATCCGTAACCCAAATTCTGGCTGCTCGGAGGTCTGCATGTAACTCCCACCAGAGTCTTTTTACCCCAGTCTCCCAGAAGGTCCAAGAGAACACCTTGTTAGGCCCTGTGGATTTATCCACCTTAATGTTGCAGCTATATAGGACCCTGGTCAGACCCCACTTGAAGTACGGTGCTCAATTCTAGTCGCCTCACTACAAGAAGGCCATGCAAACCATAGAAAGGGTGCAGAGATTTATGAGGATGTTGCCTGGATTGGGGAGCATGCCTTATGAGAATAGGTTGAGTGAACTCGGCCTTTTCTCCATGCAGCGACAGAAGATGAGAGATGATCTGATAGAGGTGTACAAGATGATGAGAGGCATTGATCGTGTGGATAGTCAGAGGCTTCTTCCCAAGGCTGAAATGGCTAGCGCAAGAAGGCATAACTTTAGGGTGCTTGGAAGTAGGTACAGAGGAGATATCAAGGGTAAGTTGGTGTTGTTTTTTTTATTAACGCAGAGTGGCGAGTGTGTGGAATGGGCTGCCGGCGGCAGTGGTGGAGGAGGAAATGATAGGGTCCTTTAAAAGACTCCTGGATAGGTACATGCAGCTTAGAAAAATAGAGGGCTATGGGTAACCCAGGTAATTTCTAAGATAAGGACATGTTCGGGACAGTATTGTGGGCCGAAGGGCCTGTATTGTGCTGTAGGTTTTCTATGTTAATTCACCTCAAGACAACAAGCACCTCCTCCTCTATAATTTGTATACGATCCAAGACCTCACTACTCTTTTAATCTCAGTTTGTCTGTGTCTGTCTCCTGAATAAACAGAGATGCAAACAATCCATTTAACATCTCCCCCATATCTTCCGGCTCCATGTATAGATCATCACGCTGGTCCTCCCGCGGACCATTTTTGCCTTTGCTATCATTTTGCTCTGAACATATCTATAGAATACCTTAGGATTCTCCTTCACCTTGTCTGCTGAGGCAACCTCTTGCCTTCTTTTAGTTTTCCTGATTTCTTTCTCAAGTGTTCTCTTGCATTTCCTATACTCCATAAGCACCCACCTGCCTTTAACTTTTTGTTAACCCGAGCCTCAATATTGCTCAAAAATCGAAGTTCCTTAAACCTGCTTTCCTTTCCTGTTATTCTGAGAGGAACGTACAAACTCTGCACTCTCAATATTTCACTGTTGAAAGCATCCCACTTACTAAGGGCAAGAAAGCAGTCTGTCCCAATCTACACTTGTCAGATCCTTTCTCACACCATCAAAATTGGCCTTTCTCTAATTCAGAATCTCAGCCATTGGAACGAATGGCATTACGATCACCAGATGCAAAGTGACGGGAGACGAGAACGTGCTGCCGGGGTGGTGCGAGGGGCAGAGGGCCTGTGAGAAATAACCATGGAGAGAAGGGATGGATATGGTCGACGTGTGGGGAAGAGGGATCGGTTAATTAGGAGTGATTGGGACATAGAAAAGTACAGCACTGAAACAGGCTGTCTGGTCCACAATGTTATGCTGAACCAGCTAAAAAGCAATTCCAAAAATCCCAAAACACGAATCCCTCCTACCTACACCATGTCCATATCCCTCCATCTTCCTCACATTCATGTCCCTATCCAAACGTTTTTTTTAAAACCTCTAAAGTATTTGGCTCTATCACCGTACCAGGCATCCACCACTCTCTGAGTAGAAAACTTACCCCTCACATCCCCTTTGAACCCACCCCCTCTCACCTTCAACGCATGCCGTCCGGTGTTAGACTGGGAAACAGATACTCCCTGTCCACTCTCTATACCTCTCATAACCTTATAAATCTCTATCTGATCTCTCCTCAGAGAAAACAACCTAAGTTCATCCAGCCTCTCATGATAACACACGCCCTCCAAAACAGGTAGCACCCTGGTGAACCCGTTCTGCACCCTCTCCAAAGTCCCAGCATCCTTCCTATAGTAGGGTGACCAGAACTGTATGCAGTACTCCAGATGTGACCCAACGTGAGTTTAATAAAGTTTAACGAGCTCAGCACAATAGAGTCAGCCAAAGAGCCTGCCCTGTACTGCTTTATGCTGTAAAACTGCAACACGTCACCATTGTCCGTGTTAAATCCCATCCACCATTCCTTTTGCAAACAGGACAAGCCAGGAAATTTCCCAGATTGGGAACAGATGCTGGTGTTGTAACTGGGCTTTAACAGTTTGCTTGAGGTACGTTTAGTTCGGAGATTTCCCAGAGTGGGAATGGATGCCAGCATCATAACTGGGATTGAAGAGTGTGTTTGAGGTACGTTTAGTTTGGAAATTTCCCACATTGGGAATGGATGCTGGAGATGTAACTGGGATTGAACAGTCTGCTTGAGATATTAGTTTGGAAATGTCCAACATTGGGAACAGATGCTGGAGATGTAACTGGGATTGAACAGTTTGCTTCAGGTATGTTTAGTTTGGAAATTTCCCAGAGTGGGAATGGATGCCAGCATCGTAACTGGGCTCTATCAGCTTGTTTGAGGCACGTTTAGTTTGGAAATGCTCCAGATTGCCTATGGATGCCAGTGTTGAAACTGGGCTTGAACAGTTTGTTTGAGGTACACTACATTCAGCAGCAGACGTACAACCGCAGTGTGTTATCTGGTCTCCTATCCTCTGCTGCTCTCACACGTTGAATTGAATGGAACAAAGGGCTGGTCACGATGGAGTATCGAGGAACAGAGGGAGCACAGTGTACACCTGAAGGTGAAAGCACAGGGACGCCTGCATTCATCAGCTGGGGAATAGAAGAGTGGAAAGGTTAGCAAATCCGCTGGTTATGCCACACTGCAGTGGAGTTCATAACCATCCTACAGGAAGGAGGCCAGTAAGATGGAGAAACTGATAGAATGAGTTTTGCTTTCTTTGGAGTGAGGTGCAGGGAATTGTGGGGGACATAGATAAGGCACAGGGTAAGACACTTCCTCCGTTGTAGAAAGTGAGGAGTTAAGGGGAGCTTAGAGGGGAGGTGGGGAATGTTTTCCCGAACCACTCTGCCTGGATGGTGCTGGAGCCCGGAGCAAAGAGTCTGCTGGCCAGGCAGCTTCTAGACCAGAGGTACCCAACCTTTTCTAGGCCATGGAGCTCGACCATTAACCGAGGGGTCCAGGGATCCCGGGGTGGGACTCCTTGAGCCTCAGGGAAAGGAACTGCTGACACTCGGGGTCAAGACTGGGTTCTTGTTGCCTGAGGGGATGGTGGAGATCGAGTGTCTGACAACACAGAGGGATCTGCTGTAACACCTCAATCACCAGAGCACTGAGGCAACGGGAAGTTTGAGTAGCTTCGGGATGACATGGAAAACCTTTGACAAAATTCTGTAGTTGTGTAATGGAGAGTATATTGACTGGCTGCATCAAGGCCTGGTATGGAAACACCAATGCCCTTGAATGGAAAATACTACAAAAAGTAGTGGAAATGGCCAAGTCCATCACGGGTAAAGCCCTCCCCACCATTGAGTACATCTACATGAAACACTGTCACAGGAAAGCAGCATCCATCACCCAGGTCATGCTCTCTTCTCGCTGCTGCCATCAGGGAGAACACACAGGAGCCTCAGGACCCACACCACCAGGTTCAGGGACAGTTATTACCCCTCAACCATCAGGAAGGAGGTACAGGAGCCTCAGGACTCACACCACCAGGTCCAGGAACAGTTATTATCCCTCAACCATCAGGAAGGAGGTACAGGAGCCTCAGGACTCACACCACCAGGTCCAGGAACAGTTATTCCCCCTCAACCATCAGGAAGGAGGTACAGGAGCCTCAGGACCCACACCACCAGGTTCAGGAACAGTTATTACCTCTCAACTAGCAGGCTTTTGAACCAAAAGGGGTAACTTCACTCAACTTCACTTGTCCCATCATTGAAATATTCCCACAAGCTATGGACTGACTTTTCAAGGACTCTTCATCTCATGTCCTTGATATTTATTGCTTATTTATTTGTTATTATTTTTGAATTTGCACACTTTGTTGTCTTCTGCACATTGGTTGTTTGTCCGTGCTGTTGGGTGCAGTCTTTCTTCAATTCTATTATGTTTCTTGGATTTACTGAGTATGCCCACAGGAAAATGAACCTCAACTACTTTGATAATAAATGTACTTTGCGTGTGGTGGTTAGTATGGAGACCGATGGCTGAGGGGGTCTGTTTGCTGTCTTCGGTCTCTATGGTTCTGTATACACAAAGTAGATCGGATCAGCCTCAATCTTACCGAAAGGCAGTGGCAACTCAAGTAATCTTATGTTCTTCCTTGGAAACAGGCCGGGGGGGGGCAGAAAGTTGATCACATAACCCCCCCACCCCCCGCAGCCAACCGGGCCCAAGGCCTCGAGAATTCCGCATATTTACACTTGGTGAAATTGCACTTTTTAACATTTTTAATCCAGAAAGAGCCAGTGAACTATGATTTTGATTTTGTTCAGAGGGTGCGTATCCCCAACTACCATATTCTGCAGTTATGGCAAGAATGAGCTCCCCGCAATGGAGCCGGGCAGCGAGGCAAGCCGAGCCTTTACCTGTGTTTGGAACGGAGGAGGCACTGGTGGAACCCGTGTTGGACGTGATGCTGTTCGCTCTCGAACCTATGCTCCCCTTCCTCGAGCTGTCAGTGAGCAACACTGGAGGGAAGAGGAGGAGGAGAAAACCAGAGAGAACTGTGAGATAACTTCCCATCAAATTACAACGTGTAGCCAGACAAGTAAATCAGCTCGTTATAATGAATCGTACTTGCACATATACAGTCCATGAGCAAGGACACTTTGCAGTTTGGGTGCACCGGTTTCCTCCCACAGTCCAGAGATGTACCAGTTGGTAAGTTAATTGGCCATTGTAAATTGTTCTGTGATGAGGCTGGGATTCAATAGGGGGGATTGCTGGGTAGTGCGGATCAAGGGGCCGGAAGGCTGGGATTAAATAGGGGGGATTACTGGGTAGTGTGGATCAAGTGGCCAGAAGGCTGGGATTAAATGGGGGGGAATGCTGGATAAAGCAGATCAAGGGGCTGGAAGGCTGCGATTAAATGGGCGGGGGGTGCTGGGTAGTGCGGATCAAGGGGCCAGAAGGCTGAGATTAAATAGGGGGGATTACTGGGTAGTACAGATCAAGGGGCCGGAAGGCTGGGATTAAATGGGGGGGGGGTGCTGGATAAAGCAGATCAAGGGGCCGGAAGGCTGGGATTAAATAGGGGGGATTACTGGGTAGTACGGATCAAGGGGCCGGAAGGCTGGGATTAAATAGGGGGGATTACTGGGTAGTATGGATCAAGTGGCCAGAAGGCTGGGATTAAATGGGGGGGGGGGTGCTGGATAAAGCAGATCAAGGGGCTGGAAGGCTGGGATTAAACAGGGGGATTACTGGGTAGTATGGATCAAGTGGCCAGAAGGCTGGGATTAAATGGGGGGGGGGTGCTGGATAAAGCAGATCAAGGGGCTGGAAGGCTGGGATTAAACAGGGGGATTACTGGGTAGTATGGATCAAGTGGCCAGAAGGCTGGGATTAAATGGGGGGGGGTGCTGGATAAAGCAGATCAAGGGGCCGGAAGGCTGGGATTAAACAGGGGGATTACTGGGTAGTACGGATCAAGTGGCTGTAAGGCTGAGATTAAATGGGTGGGGGGGGGGTGCTGGATAGAGCAGATCAAGGGGCCGGAAGGCTGGGATTAAACAGGAGGATTGTTGGACAGCGCAGATCAAGGGGCTGGAAGGGCCAATTTCATGTTGTTTCCCAATAAATAAATGGCAGGTCCCATAAACAGAGATTTATTTATTGAGATACTCCGTGGAAGAGGCCTTTTCAGCCCTTTGGGCCTCACCATCAAGGTTTAACCCTGGCCTAATCACGGGACAATTTACAATGACCCTAACCAACCAGTACTTCTTTGCACTTCGGAGGAAACCCATGCAGACACCTTAAGGGCAAAGGCAGCTAGTGAACCTGGGTAGCTTGAACTGTAACCGTTCTGCTAAACACTATGCTGCCATGCGATGATAATCCAGGAGAAAGGAAAGCACTCTCCAAGCTTTCAGAACAGCGTCACAAATTATCCAAAGATCTGACAATGTTCAAAGTCTCCCATATTAGCCTGCAACTCCACAGGGGGTCTTTCAGTGCGAACTCTGAGAACGTAACTCCCATCATTGATTACCTTCCCTGTAACATACCCTTTCTTACAACTCATCGACAGCAAGAGTGACAGAGCTCTGATAAAGGCCCTTTGGCCCAACTCATCAATGCTGACTAAGATACTCCTTTTCCTGCGCTTTGCCCGTTATCTCTCAAAACCTACCCTCTCCTCTCCTACCAATCTCACCTGATGAAGGATAAACTCCTCTCCTACCCAACCTCCCCAATGAAGAATAAACTCTTAGAAACCATAAAAAAACTACATAACGAAAAACAGAAACCGGCCTTTTGGCCCTTCTTGGCTGTGAAGAACCATTTTCTGCCTAGTCCCACTGAATATAAACCATAGAAAAACTACAGCACAAAAACAGACCTTTTGGCCCTTCTTCTCCTACCCAACCTCACCGATGAAGAATAAACTCCTTTCCTACCCAACCTCCCCGATGAAGGATAAACTCCTATTCAGGCAGCATCCTGGTGAACGTTCTCTGCACCCTGACCCAAAGCCTCCAGAAGACATCTGTCCTGTAATTTTGAGACCAGAACTGCACATAGTACACGAAGTGAGAACTGCACTGAGAGCAGTAAACATAAAGCAGTTGGGGGGCTTGCTGTTCCGGTTAACAACTGATGGTGCAATCCGGGTCATATTACAATCGAGGAACGTGTTTGTAGACCGGATATTGAACTTTTCACTGTGGGATTTCGGCCATATTCCACCGAGATACAACACTGGGTGTCACGGGAGGTCGTTCCTGCCCGTGGTCATCAAACTTGCAGCTCCTCCCGTGGAGGGTCAGACACCCTGAGGCAATTGGCTGGTCCTGGACTTATTTCCATCTGGCATAGTTTGCATACTGTTGTTTGATTGTTTGTGGTTTTTGTATTGCTATATTTATGCTCTATTCTTGGTTGGTGCGGCTGTAACGAAACCCAATTTCCCTTGGGATCTATCTATCTAAGTGTGACCAATGTTACATCAACATGAACCTCTGGCTCTTCACATACCGAGTTCATGAAGGCAGGGAAGACGGCTTTACCAACTTGTATGCAATGTTCCCTCTAAACCAACCTTTCTCAACCTATTTTGCCCTGGAGGAACCCTTGAAATAATTTTCAGGTCTCAGAGAACTCCTGCATAAAAATTATATCTAGAGCTCGCAGAATGTTAGCGTGATCAGTAAGCTGTAGATATATTAATCCAAAAATAATTGTCGATGCTCCTTTGAGTAGAGAATGAGATTTTATCCATCCTTTCTTGAAAAAACAGGTAGTCAAGCTTAGTTCCCCTTTCTTGAAATTAATTTCTTTCTTTCTTTTTCAATCTTTTTATTAGTTTCATAAAATATAAACATAACATAGCAACAATACAAGTTGTTGGAGATACATTGTTGTACTTAAAATGAGTAATTATAAAACCAAATAGTATAAATTGACAGAACTCCCAATCGTGTAGGATAACAATGAATAATACAGAACAAAAAAAAACTGAATAAAAAACATGAAAAAGAAAAAAAAACCCCACCCCAAAAGAAAAACTAAACAGAATTAGTCAACTACACTAAAAAGACTTGGGCAATGCTAACAACGTAAAAATGGAAAAGAAGAAAACCTTAGTGTTGACGACTCCATTCCTCTCAACCAACAGTACAGAGAGATAAAACAAGTTTGGAAATGGTCAAATTACATCAAATGAAATTGCTGAATAAATGGCCTCCCAAGTCTTTTCGAATTTAATGGAAGGGGCATAAACCACACTTCTAATTTTTTCCAAATTCAAACACAACACAGTTTGTGAAAACCAATGAAATACAGTAGGAGGGTTAATCTCTTTCCAATTCAGCAAAATGGATCTTCTAGCCATTAAAGTGAGAAATGCAATCATCCGGCGTGCTGAAGAGGTTAGATAATTTGAATCTATCATTGGTAATCCAAAGATAGCAGTAATTGGATGAGATTGTAAGTCTGTATTCAAAACCGTTGAAATAATATCAAAAATATCTTTCCAATATTTTTCCAAAAAAAGGACATGTGAGTTAAAGAAGCCATCTTGAAATGACATCTATCACATATTGGATTAATATAAGAATAATAACGAGATAGTTTATCTTTGGACATACGAGCCCTGTGCACTACTTTAAACTGTATCAACACATGTTTAGCACATATAGAGGATAAATTAACCAATTGAAGAATTTTTTCCCATTTTTCAATCGGTATAATAATCTTAAGTTCTCTTTCCCAATCAGGTTTAATTTTATTGGAAACATCAGGACATAAATTCATAATTATATTATAAATAATTGCTACAACACTTTTCTGTGAGAGATTTAGATCTAAAATTTTTTCCAAAGTATCCATTGGATATGAGTGTGGAAAATTAGGAGAAGCAGTAATTAAAAAGTTTCTAATCTGTAGATATCTAAAAAAGTGAGATCTGGGTAAGTTATATTTATTAGAAAGTTGATCAAAAGATATGAAACAATTATCCAAAAATAAATCACGCAAACGTGTTATACCTTTGGTTTTCCAATCAAAGTAAGCTTGATCCATAGTGGAAGGTTGAAAAAAGAAATTAGATATAATAGGACTTGCTAAAGTAAATTGATTAAACCCAAAAAATCTTCAGAATTGAAACCATATACGTAAAGTATGCTTAACTACTGGATTATTCATTTGTTTATACAATTTAGAAGAAGTAAAAGGAAGCGAAGTTCCTAAAACCGAACCCAAAGAAAACCCTTGTAATGAATTACATTCAAGATTTACCCAATGTGGATTTAAAGATACATCCAAATCTCGTAACCAAAACTTTAAATATCGAATATTAATTGCCCAATAATAAAATCAAAAATTTAGGAGGGCAAGCCCCCCCTCCTTTTCAGATTTCTGTAAATACCTTTTACCTAACCTAGGATTTTTGTTCTGCCATATATATGAAGAAATTTTTGAGTCTACATTATCGAAAAAAGATTTTGGGATAAAAATTGGAACCGATTGAAATACGTATAGAAATTTGGGCAAAATAATCATCTTAATAGCATTAATCCGACCAATCAAAGACAAAGAAATTGGTGACCATTTAGTAAACAAAAGTTTAATCTGATCAGTTAAAGGTAAAAAATTAACTTTAAGTAAGTCTTTGTACTTTTTCGTACTTATTATCCCTAAATATATAAATCAGTCAGTAACCAATTTAAATGGTAAACATCCATAAATGGGTACCTGCTTATTTAGGGGAAATAATTCACTCTTATTAAGATTCAATTTGTAGCCAGAAAAATTACTAAATTGAGCCAACAAAGCCAGAATAGCAGGAATTGACTTCTCTGGATTAGAGATATATAATAACAAACCATCTGCATATAGTGATAATTTATGTATTTCGTTTCTGCGGGTAATACCAAAAATATTGGGCGAGTCACGGATAGCAATTGCTAAAGGTTCAAGGGCGATATTAAACAGTAAAGGACTAAGAGGGCATCCTTGCCTAGTACCACGAAAAAGACGAAAAAAGGGAGATCTTTGATTATTAGTACAAACCGAGGCTACCGGGGAGTAATATAACAGTTTAATCCAAGATATAAATGTCAAACTAAAATGAAATTTCTCAAGCACACTAAATAAATAAGGCCATTCAACTCTGACAAAGGCTTTCTCGGCATCTAATGAGATAATACATTCCGGGGCAGTAAGTGAAGGGGTATAAACAATATTCATTATCCTCCTAATATTAAAGGATGAATAACAATTTCTTTCTTTCTCTTTCATAAATGTTAAAAACTCAAAAGGCAAGCATAACAAATTTCTGTTAAATCATTGGCAAAAACTGATATGGGATTTAATTTTTCTGAAGGTAAGCCCGGTAGATTTAATTTAAATAAATGTTGTAAATTGATTTTAACTAATTCTATTCATAACATGAAAATTTATTTACAACGTTGAACAGTAAAGTTACTAAAAACCATAAGGCAAAACAATATGAATAAAAATATAGCCTAAGGCACAATTTTATACCAGACTTGAACTTGCGATAAGCACACACACATTTCACCTTCTACTCAGATGAGATCATTTCTTTCCTTGCTCTTGATGCTAGCTTGGAAAATGCACTTCACGCTCCTCATCAGCCTACCGCCCTCCCCACTGTTCATAACAGTCCTCACCTATTACCAACGGCCTCCCCATCTCACGTCAAACATGAAGAACGGACTCAACTGAATAACCTGGTCCTACTCCACAGTGGGCTGAGAGACCTCTAATGAGATTGCAAACAGGTGCCCCCGCACCTTGTTGGCACGCGAAGTATATTTCACGATTGTAGGTGACAGCGGGCCCAGCGACCCTGAGGCTGGCCAGGGGGGCTACACACACAATCACATTTCCTTTTCCAGTTTCTGATGCGGACGGCGTTGACAATGTGGAGCTTATGGTGATTTCACTGCAGATTTTAGAACTGGCTTATTTATACTGTTTTAATTGAAGAAATTATTGATTGACTATGCCGAATTCCAAAGACACAAAGGTCGTGAAGCGTAAAAGAACTGCTCGTTCATTTAAAGAGAATAACTTAATGAAACAGCAGAAACTGCTACATTGAAAGCTCGCGAGGCCAGGAAAGTACAGCTATAATAAATATTTACGTACAATACAGAAACTGGTGTTACCTGCGTGTATTGTCAGGACACAAAACTGCTGGAGAAATTGCAAGTGGGAAGAAGTGGAGTAATATTTGGAAACTTGACTTTTTAAAGCATCATTTAGCAAGCAAATCATATATTGTCGGTGTGACGAGAGAATCCTTCGTTACCTGCTACAGGCTTGCTATGTATGTTTTATGAGAGTGCAGATGAACGAGAGTGGAAACAATCAAACCCAGAGGAGATCAAAGTTCTTACTGACAGTTATCTTATGTCCTTTAAACAATGAACTGGATTTAGTAGTTTATTATCCTACGAATTGTTGTAAACTTCTTTCGATCTACCTAATGCAAAGACACCACGTACTATGATGAATGTAACTTTAACTCTTTATTAGCAAGTTACCAGAGAGAACCCTCCTTAAGCAACCTGTCGGGCTGCTCCGGGGGTCTCCCACTTCTGAAGCAAATACAGCTCTTTTTATACATATGCAGTCACATACACAGATACATGTGGGTTCACCCCCTTAGTTTCTGTACAGATGAGTATTGTGAACTTTATCAGCCATAAATTGTTCATGTAACAGTTTTAATTGCCACTATGCCTGGATACAGACGGGCACAGGCTTATTAAAAGCCCCCTGTCCTTGAAACAGCCATTCCTTTTAATGCTTATCTTGCAGGTGCCATAGTGAGTACAAAGCAGGGTATGTCTCTTACAGCAATTAATTAAGCAATGATACAATTTTCTCGAAGCAAGAACTGAAATTAAGTACAGGTCATATACCAAGGATAATGTCATCTGCTCAGCTTATCTTATGAAAGAATATTTGTGCTCCTATGCTGTTTTTCAAAGTCTTAGCTGCTGTGACCCTTACAAAATCAGGTGGGAGGAGAGAAGAGAGCAGCGCACCGTGCGTGCGCAGCCCTCCAATGAAAAATGGTACCGTATCTGTTAAATAGGGGCCGTGGACAATTCTGATTTGATGAAGATGGACGTGAAAGCACAGAGGAACATCTGGAGAAATTTCTGAAACGCTCGTCCGCTGCTGTTGTTACTGTGAGGTTGGGAATCTTTCGGAGGGTAGGCCTCAAAATCCCCGGCCTTGCCTGCTGTTGGCGACCGAGAAGGAGGTCAAATCGTTCGGACAGAGATGGCGCTCAGTACTCGGTGTCGGAAGGCTGATCGAGGCTCGAAGTTTTCGGATGACTCAGAGTCGAACCATGGTCGGGTATGGCAGGGAGAGTTTTTCTTCCTTCTCCCGTCTGCGTGAGATGTGGGACATTTGAGAGACTTTGAACTTTTACTGTGCTCATGGACTGTTCTTCATCAAGTTATCGTATTGTTGCACTGTTGTAACTATATGTTATAATCAATTATGTGGTTTTGTTAGATTTTTTCAGTCTTGGTCTGTCCTGTGTTTTGTGATAGCACACCAGAGGAAATATTGTATCATTTCTTAATGCATGCATTACTAAATGACAATAAAAGAGGACTGCGTGTCTTCATAATCTAAAATAGCCAGGGTCACAAGAGGTCTACAAGATGCTAACTTCTTAACATTACAGAATTGCTTCAGGTTTACTACCACTTAAAAATCCAGCGCACGAATTGTCACTGAACAACATGTCGCACAGCACAAGATAATTTTCTTTTGCATACTGGCCATTACAAATTAGAGGGAACATTTCTGGGGAGTCACGGTCACTTTCAGGGAGCTGTGGATTTGGACCCCAAGATCTCCCTGAAAGACCATGCATGCAATGCTTTCAAGGGTCCTGCTGTGAGCTGTGAACGTTCTCTTGACCTCCCAATGTCCAACTCCTCACACCGGTCAGATGAAAATCAGTCTATCGTTTCTCTTCCTACATCTGCAACCTCTGAAGCAATCTATTCTGTCTGCACCTTGGTGTCATCTCCAGACTTACTGACCCACCCATCTATATTTTCATCCACGTCACTTAAACAGGTCACCAAGAGCAGAGGTCTTAGCACGGTCCTTGCAGAACAGGCAGACCGAGTAAGACCCCTCCAGCACTACCTTCTGCCTTCCAAATCGAAACTACCAGGTCCCCCTGCATCTTAATCCACTGGAACTGTTCACCACAACTTGCCTCACGAAGGCAGAACGCCCACCTGAAGAGTTGGGGCGTGAGGGGGAAGGTTTTCTCGCCGAACAGATTGATGGTAACAAAGAAGTAGGGGATTTTCTGAGGTGGTCACTGGGTTAGTGTACTGTACTTACCGGATTCAAAGGCACTGTCACTGAATGAAGACTCCGTCTGCAGTCAGGTAGAGAGTCCAGAGCAGGGAAAGGAACAGAAAGTTTCAGAGAAAATAACGGAAACTTCTTCACCCTCATCCCGCTCTCTCTGGCCTCCCTGTTACCCCCTCAGTCCTTTGCCAGCTCTACAACACATCCAGGTCCAACAACCTCTTCAGATCCACTCTGTCCTGCGCTTCACCCCCTCTCTACCACACCCTTTATACAGCGCCTTCCCCATCTCAAACTGGCCATGGTCACCCCCCATCACAAACTAACCTCTCTGCAGGGTTGTACACCCCTCATCCCATCATCACCCCCACCCTCGTCACAAACTCCCCCTCTACAGGGTCATACACCGCTCGTTCCATTGTCACCCCCATCACAAACTCCACCTCTCTGCAGGGTTGTACACCCCTCATCCCATGGTCATCCCCCATCACAAACTAACCTCTCTGCAGGCTCATAGCTCCCTCATCCCATCGTCACCCCCACCCTCGTCACAAACTCCTCCTCTGCAGGGTCATACACCCCTCGTCCCATCGTCACCCCCATCACAAACTCCACCTCTCCAGGCTCGTAACTCCCCCAACCCACCTTCACCTCCTCGTCACTGCCTCACGAGTTCCCCACGCATCGGTCCCTCGGTTCCCTCCCCCAGAACTTGATCATCTCTGATATCCCCCCCCCCGCCACCACTCCAGGTCCTTCAGCACCTCCCACCACCCCCCAAACCCCCCCCCCACTGGATCTTCACCCCGGTTCCCACCTCGCAGTCCCGTTCCCTCAGCCCTTCCTCCCTCGGTTCCTCACCTGGACCTTGGCCCGATCACCCCCTTGGTTCCCCTCCCCATTCTCCTTTCCTACTGTTCCCCTGGTCCTACTGAGATCCCCCCCCCCCCCGATCCCAGAGCTATCCTGGTCCTGCTGAAACACTGCACTCCCTCCAAACTCTCCTGGATCTGACCCCCTCCCCTGGACAATGATCCAGCCCCTGGCCCTAATCCCAGTTCTCTCAGACCTCCTCAGTCACTCTTCCCACTCTCCTTTAGTTACAGGCTGTATCTGGAACAAAGTGATTCCTTCTCAATCAGCTGTCAGTGACTGGTGGTGTTCCACAGGGGTCCGTGTTGGGACCAATTCTTTTAATGTCATATTTCAATGATTTCGATGGGGGTATTGATGGCTTCCTGGCCAAGTTTGCAGGCGGTAAAAAGACAGGAGGAGGGGCAGGTAGTTTTGCAGAAACAGTGAGGCTACAGAAGGACTTAGATTAGGAGAATGGGCAAAGAAGTGGCAGAGGGAATACAGTGTCGGGAAGTGTGTGGTCATGCACTTTGGTGGAAGAAATGAAAATGTAGACTATTTTCTGAATGGAGAGAAAATTCAAGAACCTGAGGTGCAAAGGGGCTTGCCAGTCCTCGCGCGGGATTCCCTAAAGGTTCATTTGCAGGTTGAGTCGGTGGTGAGGAAGGTGGAGGTGTGAGCATTCATTTCGAGAGGGCCAGAGTGTAAAAGGTAAGAATGTGGTGTTGAGACTTTATAAAGCACTGGGGAAGCCTTGCTTGGAGTATTGTCAGCATTTTTGGGTCCCTTATCAAAGAAAGGATGTGCTGACACTGGAGAGATTGAAAGGAGGTTCGTGATTGAAAGATTTACCGTATGAGGAACGTTTGATGGCCCCCGGGCCTGTACATTGAATTTCAGAAGAATGAGGGGTGACCGCGTTGAAACTATCGAGTGTCGATAACAGTGGATGAGGACTGGATGTTTCCTATAGAGGGGAGGCTAGGACCAGATGACGCAGCCTCAGAACAGAGGGATGTCCATTCTTTTAGAATGGAGAGGATAAGGAATTCTTTAGCCAGAGAGAGGCAAATCTGTGGAATTTGTTGCCACGTGTGGCTGTGGAGGCCAAGTCATTGGGTATATTTAAGGCAGAGGTTGACAGATTCTTGATTGGTCAGGGCATGAAGGGATACGGATCAAGGCAGGATATTGGGGCGAAGAGGGAAAATGGATCAGCCATGATGAAATAGCAGAGGAGACTTGATGGGCCAAATGACCTAATTATGCTTCTATATATGTCCTCCCCCTCTCCATTCCCTGGACCTTGATCCACGACTGTTTCATTCCCACCCCTACACTCCAGTCCTCTCTCCCTCCCCTCCCCGTTGGTCACCCTCTCCTTGGTTCTTGATCCACAGCTCCTCTGACCCCACTGCAACCCCCCCCCCGCCGAGTCACCCTGATTCCATCTACCCCACAGTCTTCCCCCAGCCTGTCCCACTCTCCCCTGGTTCTCCCTTCCCCAAACCCTGATCCGTGGCTCCTCTTTCTCTTTCCACTCATCTCTTTCTCCCCGTTTATTTACCCACCTCCCAGTTCTCTCCCATTCACCCCCCCGCCCGTACTACCTGTTTATTTACCCCAGTCGCCTCCTCAACCTCCCTCACCCCCCAAAGTCTCTGTTTCGCTACAACGGTCTCTACATTTCCCTCCCTGGACCTCGATCCTCAGTACCCCTCCCCCTCCACTGCTTCTCCTCTCCTGCCCACCTTTCTCCCGGTTTATTTACACCCCCCCTCCCCAGGCCCCTCACCTTCATCTCCCCTCATAACCCCCCAGTCACCCTTATCTCCCCTCATAACCGCCCAGTCACCCTTATCTCCCCTCATACCCCCTCGTCACCCTCATCCACATCTCCCCTCATAACACCCGTCACCCTCATCCACATCTCCCCTCTTAAACCCCCCAGTCACCCTCACCCACATCTCCCCTGATAACCCCCCAGTCACCCTCATCTCCTCTCATAACCCCGTCACCCTCATCTCCCCTCATAACTCCCCCAGTCACACTCATCCACATCTACCCTCATAACCCCCCCGTCACCCTCACCCACATCTCCCCTCATAACCCCCCGGTCACCCTTATCTCCCCTCATACCCCCCCCCACTCACCCTTATCTCCCCTCATAACCCCCCAGTCACCCTCATCTCCCCTCATAACCCCACTAGTCACCCTCATCTCCCCTCATGACCCCCCAGTCACCCTCATCTCCCCTCATAACCCCCTCCTCTGCATCCACATCTCCCCCCCAGTCACCCTCATCTCCCCTCATAACCCCCCAGTCACTCTCATCCACATCTCCCCTCATAACCCCCAGTCACCCACATCCACATCTCCCCTCATAACCCCACCAGTCACCCTCATCCACATCTCCCCTCATAACCCCCCAGTCACCCTCATCCACATCTCCCCTCATAACCCCCCCAGTCACCCTCATATCCCCTCATAACCCCACCAGTCACCCTCATCCACATCTCCCCTCATAACCCCCCCAGTCACTCTCATCCACATCTCCCCTCATAACCCCCCGTCACCCTCATATTCCCTCATAACCCCCTGAGTCACCTTCATCCACATCTCCCTCATAACCCCCCCAGTCATCATCATCCACATCTCCCCTCATAACCCCCCAGTCACTCTCATCTCCCCTCGTAACACGCCAGTCACCCTCAAACTCCCTCATAACCCCCGCAGTCACCCTCATCCACATCTCCCCTCATAACCCCCCCAGTCACTCTCATCCAAATCTCCACTCATAACCCCCCAGTCACCCTCATCTCCCCTCATAAACCCCCCAGTCACCCTCATCTCCCCTCATAACCCCCTTGTCACCCTCATCCACATCTCACCTCATAACCCCCCCAGTCACCCTCATCCACATGTCCCCTCATTATCCCCCCAGTCACCATCATCTCCCCTCATAACCCCCCCAGTCACCCTCATCTCCCCTCATAACCCCCCCAGTCACCCTCATCTCCCCTCATAAACCCCCCAGTCACCCTCATCTCCCCTCATAACCGCCTCGTCACCCTCATCCACATCTCACCTCTTAACCCCCCCAGTCACCCTCATCCACATGTCCCCTCATAACCCCCCAGTCACCATCATCTCCCCTCATAACCCCCCAGTCACCCTCATCTCCCCTCATAACCCCCCCAGTCACCCTCATCCACATCTCCCCTCATAACCCCCCCAGTCACCCTCATCCACATCTCCCCTCATAACCCCCTCGTCATCCTCATCTCCCCTAACCCCCCAGTCACCCTCATCCACATCTCCCCTCATAACCCCCCCAGTCACCCTCATCATCTCCCCTCATAACCCCCTCAGACACCCCCGTCTCCCCTCATAACCCCCCCAGTCACCCTCATCCACATCTCCCCTCATAACCTCCCCAGTCACCCTCATCCTCATCTCCCCTCATAACCCCACTAGTCACCCTCTCCCCTCATAACCCCCCCAGTCACCCTCATCTCCTCTCATAACCCCCAATCACCCTCATCTCCCCTCATAACTCCCCCAGTCACCCTCCTACCCCCTCATAAACCCCTCCGTCACCCACATCTCCCCTCTTAACCCCCCAGTCACCCTCATCCACATCTCCACTCATTACCCCCAGTCACCCTCATCTCCCCTCATAACTACCCCAGTCACCAACATCTCCCCTCATAACCACCTGTCACCCTCATCTCCCCTCATAACCCCCCCCAGTCACCCTCATCCACATCTCCCCTCATAACCCCACCAATCACTCTCATCCACATCTCCACTCATTACCCCCCAGTCCCCCTCATCTCCCCTCATAACCCCTCCTCAGCTGCATCCACATCTCCCCCCCAGTCACCCTTATCTCCCCTCATAACCCCCCAGTCACTCTCATCCACATCTCCCCTCATAACCCCCCGTCACCCTCATATCCCCTCATAACCCGAGTGACCTTCATCCACATCTCCCTCATAACCCCCCGTCACCCTCATCCACATCTCCCTTCATAACCCCCCCTGTCACCCTCATCTCCCCTCATAACCCCGTCACTCTCATCCACATCACCCCTCGTAACCCCCCCAGTCATCATCATCCGCATCTCCCCTCATAACCCCCCCAGTCACCCTCATCATCTCCCCTCATAACCCACCCAGTCACCCTCATCTCCCCTCATAACCCCCCAGTCACCCTCATCCTCATCTCCCCTCATAACTCCCAGTCACCCTCATCTCCCCTCATAACCCCCTCAGACACCCTCGTCTCCCCTCATAACCCCCCCAGTCACCCTCATCCACATCTCCCCTCATAACCCCCCCAGTCACCCTCATCCTCATCTCCCCTCATAACCCCACTAGTCACCCTCCTCTCCCCTCATAACCCCCCCCCCCAGTCATCCTATCTCCTCTCATAACCCCCAATAACCCTCATCTCCCCTCATAACCCCCCCAGTCACCCTCCTACCCCCTCATAAACCCCTCCATCACCCACATCTCCCCTCTTAACCCCCCAGTCACCCTCATCCACATCTCCACTCATTACCCCCAGTCACCCTCATCTCCCCTCATAACTACCCCAGTCACCAACATCTCCCCTCATAACCATCCCTGTCACCCTCATCTCCCCTCATAACCCCCCCAGTCACCCTCATCCACATCTCCCCTCATAACCCCACCAATCACTCTCATCCACATCTCCACTCATTTCTCCCCTCATAACCCCCCCAGTCACCCTCATCTCCCCTCATAACCCCCTCCTCAGCTGCATCCACATCTCCCCCCCAGTCACCCTTATCTCCCCTCATAACCCCCAAGTCACTCTCATCCACATCTCCCCTCATAACCCCCAGTGACCCACATCCACATCTCCCCTCATAACCCCACCAGTCACCCTCATCCACATCTCCCCTCATAACCCCCCCAGTCACCCTCATCTCCCCTCATAACCCCCCCCAGTCACCCTCATATCCCCTCATAAACCCCCCAGTCACCCTCATCCACATCTCCCCTCATAACCCCCCGCAGTCACTCTCATCCACATCTCCCCTCATAACCCCCCGTCACCCTCATATCCCCTCATAACCCCCCGAGTCACCTTCATCCACATCTCCCTCATAACCCCCAGTCACCCTCATCCACATCTCCCTTCATAACTCCCCCAGTCACCCTCATCTCCCCTCATAACCCCCTCGTCACTCTCATCCACATCACCCCTCATAACCCCCCCAGTCATCATCATCCACATCTCACCTCATAATCCCCCCAGTCACCCTCATCCACATGTCCCCTCATTATCCCCCCAGTCACCATCATCTCCCCTCATAACCCCCCCAGTCACCCTCATCTCCCCTCATAACCCTCCAGTCACCCTCATCTCCCCTCATAAACCCCCAGTCACCCTCATCTCCCCTCATAACCCCCTCATCACCCTCATCCACATCTCACCTCATAACCCCCTCGTCACCCTCATCCACATCTCCCCTCATAACCCCCCCAGTCACCCTCATCATCTCCCCTCATAACCCACCCAGTCACCCTCATCTCCCCTCATAACCCCACAGTCACCCTCATAACCTCCCCAGTCACCCTCATCCTCATCTCCCCTCATAACCCCCAGTCACCCTCATCTCCCCTCATAACCCCCCAGTCACCCTCATCATCTCCCCTCATAACCCCCCAGTCACCCTCATCCTCATCTCCCCTCATAACCCCCAGTCACCCTCATCTCCCCTCATAACCCCCCCCAGTCACCCTCATCCACATCTCCCCTCATAACCCCCCCAGTCACCCTCATCCTCATCTCCCCTCATAACCCCGTCACCCTCATCTCCCCTCATAACCCCTCCAGTCACCCTCATCCACATCTCCCCTCATAACCCCCCAGTCTCCCTCATCCTCATCTCCCCTCATAACCCCCCCAGTCACCCTCATCTCCCCTCATAACCCACCCAGTCACCCTCATCTCCCCTCATAACAACCCAGTCACCCTCATCTCCCCTCATAACCCCCTCGTCACCCTCATCTCCCCTCATAACCCACCCAGTCACCCTCATCTCCCCTCATAACAACCCAGTCACCCTCATCTCCCCTCATAACCCCCTCGTCACCATCATCTCCCCTCATAACCCCCCCAGTCACCCTCATCTCCCCTCATAAACCACCCAGTCACCCTCATCTCCCCTCATAACCCCCTCGTCACCCTCATCTCCCCTCATAACTCCCCCAGTCACACTCATCCACATTTCCCCTCATAACCCCCCCAGTCACACCCAGACTGCCCCCTTTATTCCCTGTTTATTGATCCCTGAATCAACACCCCCTCCGTCTCCCATTTCCCTCCCCCGGCCTCGATCCACCGCTCTCAGGCCTCACCCCCCGGGACTCCCCCCGCCACTCTCCCATTCCCCTCCCTCTATTTACCTCTCTGTCTATCCGACCCCCATCCCACGGTCAGCCCTGTCCGCTTCTCTCCCCCTCCGCTCGGAGTTTGATCCTCCCTCCCTCCGCCCTCGGCTCCCCCGTCCCCTCCCCGCGGCGGCCTGCCTCTCCCCACCGGACCTTGATCCACGGGTCCTCCGACGAGCCGCTCGGCTCCGCCATGACGACGCCGACCTCTGACCCGGAAGTGCGTGTTCGCCACCCCCCCCCTCCCTCCCCCAGGGCGGCCGTTCAGCCCGTCGCGTCCCTGCCCGCCGCCCGAGCCTCCCAACTCAGAAACGGAATATCACCGGCCTACATACACCACAATAGAGAGAGAGAGAGAAAAAAACTACAATATTTATATTGTAAACAGTTAAATAAAACAAGAGAGCAAAATAAAGTAGTGAGGTAGTGTTCGTGGTTTCAACGTCCATCCAGAAATCGGATGGCAGAGGGGAAGAAGTTCAAATGCTTATCTCAATAAACTTTTATGCTCATCACTATCTTACGGGAGGTGGAGTTTGTGGTCGTGTCCCACCCTCACCCAGCCTCCAGTCAATAAAACACTCTTTACGACTTTAATCCCTTCTAGTTTCTTTAATCCTCGGTAGTTGACTAGGGTGCTCCCCAATGTGGGGACGTGCACCCCGAAACATCTGCACTCACTCACTGCACACCGGGTCAGCAGTTTATACCACCTGCAGAGATCACTTTCATTCTGTCTCTTCGAGCAGGCAGGCCAAACTGAAGACGAGTGTTCAAAACGTATCCTATCCTTACCAGCGTCGACATCACCACTTGCCATTCGCAAACTTACTCGTCGTGGCTTGTACATTTGCATCCAAATAAGACCGTGGACATAGGAGCAGAATTTTGCCGTCTGAACCATCAGGTCTGCTCTGCCATTCTATCCGCCCTCTCAACCCCATTTTCCTGCCTTATCCCCTGACGTCCTCCGCTTTAAACATACCCAATGGCCTGGCCCCCTACAGACGTCTGCGGCATCACATTCATAGCCGTAGTCATAGTCATATTCTATTGATCCCTGGGGAAATTGGTTTTCCTTACAGTTGCACCATAAATAATTAAATAGTAATAAAGCAATAAATAATTAAATAGTAGTATGTAAATTATGCCAGGAAATAAGTCCAGGACCAGCCTATTCGCTCAGGGTGTCTGACCCTCCAAGGGAGGAGTTGTAAAGTTTGATGGCCACAGGCAGGAATGACTTCCTATGATGCTCTGTGTCGCATCTCGGTGGAATGAGTCTCTGGCTGAATGTACTCCTGTGCCCAACCAGTACAGTATGTAGTGGATGGGAGACATTGTCCAAGATGGCATGCAACTTGGACAGCATCCTCTTTTCAGACACCAACGTCAGAGAGTCCAGTTCCATCCCCACAACATCACTGGCCTTACGAATGAGTTTGTTGTTTCTGTTGGTGTCTGCTACCCTCAGCCTGCTGCCCCAGCACACAACAGCAAACATGATCGCACTGGCCACCACAGACTCGTAGAACATCCTCAGGATCGTCCAGCAGATGTTAAAGGACCTCAGTCTCCTCAGGAAATAGAGACGGCTCTGACCCTTCTTGTAGACAGCCTCAGTGTTCTTTGACCAGTCCAGTTTATTGTCAATTCGTATCCCCAGGTATTTGTAATCCTCCACCATGTCCACACTGACCCCCTGGATGGAAACAGGGGTCACCGGTACCTTAGCTCTCCTCAGGTCTACCACCAGCTCCTTAGTCTTTTTCACATTAAGCTGCAGATAATTCTGCTCACACCAAGTGACAAAGTTTCCTACTGTAGCCCTGTACTCAGCCTCATCTCCCTTGCTGATGCATCCAACTATGGCAGAGTCATCCGAAAACTTCTGAAGATGACAAGACTCTGTGCAGTAGTTGAAGTCTGGGGTGTAAATTGTGAAGAGAAAGGGAGACAAGACAGTCCCCTGTGGAGCCCCAGTGCTGCTGATCACTCTGTCGGACACACAGTGTTGCAAGCACACGTACTGTGGTCTGCCAGTCTGATAGTCAAGAATCCATGACACCAGGAAAGCATCCACCTGCATCGCTGTCAGCTTCTCCTCCAGCAGAGCAGGGCGGATGGTGTTGAACACACTGGAGAAGTCAAAAAACATGACCTTCACAGTGCTCTTTGGCTTGTCCAGGTGGGCGTAGACATGGTTCAGCAGGTAGACGATGGCATCTTCAACTCCTAGTCGGGGCTGGTAGGCGAACTGGAGAGGATCTAAGTGTGGTCTGACCATAGGCCGGAGCAGCTCCAGAACAAGTCTCTCCAGGGTTTTCATGATGTGGGAGGTCAATGCCACCGGTCTGTAGTCATTGAGGTCGCTGGGGCGCGGCGTCTTCGGCACAGGGACGAGGCAGGACATCTTCCCCAGCACAGGAACCCTCCGGAGCCTCAGGCTCAGGTTGAATACATGGCGAAGTACTCCACATAGCTGAGGGGCACAGGCTTTGAGCACCCTGGTACTGACACCATCCGGTCCTACAGCCTTGCTTGGGTTGAGATGTTTCAGCTGTCTTCTCACCTGTAGAGCTGTGAAGCCCACCGTGGTGGTTTCGTGTGGGGAAGGGGTATCGTCACGAGAGCAGGGTGGGGGCCTGTGAGGAGGGGTAGGAGGGGAGAGTGGAATATGTGTTGGTTGGGGGCCGACAACAGATGAATCATGTGGGGGAGGGGCAGGGGCCACAATGTCAAATCTGTTAAAGAGCAGGTTAAGTTCATTGGCCCTGTCCACACTGCCTTCAGCTCCTCTGTTGCTAGTTTGCCGGAACCCAGTGATGGTCCTCATCCCACTCCAGACCTCTCTCATGTTGCTCTGCTGGAGTTTCCACTCAAGCTTCCTCCTATACCTGTCTTTAGCCTCCCTGATCCTGGCTTTCAGGTCCCTCTGTATTGCCCTCAGCTCCTCCCTATTTCCATCTCTAAATGCCCTCTTTTTAGCGTTCAGGATGTCCTTAATGTCCTTTGTCACCCATGGCTTGTTATTTGAATAACAAAGGACAGTTCTTGCTGGAACATTTCAGTCCACACAGAAGTTGATGTAATCAGTGATGCACGCTGTGAGCCCATCAATATCCTCTCCATGTGGCTCACAGAGTGCCCACAGATTTGTCACAGTCTGGCTAAAAAAATCCCTCCTCATCTCCGTTGTAAACGGCGTCCCGCTATTCTGAGGCTGTGTCCTCTGGTTCTGTTGGAAACATCCACTCTATCGAGGCCTTTCAACATTCAGTAGGTTTCAGTGAGATCCCCCTGCCAACCATCCAGCTCTTGAACCACAGGGGATAACTTCACTCACCCCATCACTGAACTGTTCCCACAACCTATGGACCCACTTTCAAGGACTCTTCCATCTCATGTTATAGACAATAGGTGCAGGAGTAGGCCATTCGGCCCTTCAAACCAGCACCGCCACTCACTGTGATCATGGCTGATCATCAAGAGTCTCGGCCCGAAACGTCGACTGTACCTCTTCCTAGAGATGCTGCCTGGCCTGCTGCGTTCACCAGCAACTTTGATGTGTTTTGCTTGAACTTCCAGCATCTGCAGAATTCCTGTTGTATCCACAATCGATATCCAGTTCCTGCCTTATCCCCATATCCCTTGACTCCGCTATCTTTAAGAGCTCTATCCATCTCTTTCCTGAAAGCATCCAGAGACTTGGCCTCCACAGCCTTCTGGGGCAGAGCATTCCATATATCCCCCACTCTCTGGGTGAAAAAGTTTTTCCTCAACTCCGTTCTAAATGGCCTACCCCTAATTCTTAAACTGTGGCCTCTGGTTCTGGACTCACCCATCAGCGGGAACATGCTTCCTGCCTCCAGCGTGTCCAATCCCTTAATAATCTTATATGTTTCAATAAGATCCTCTCTCAGCCTTCTAATGTTCTTGATATTTATTGCTTATTTATTTCTTTTCATTTTAGCACAGCTTGTTGTCTTTTGTAAACTGGTTGGTGCGGTCTTTCACCGATTCTGTGATGGTGATTATTCTATAATGGATTTATTGAGTATGCCGGCAAGAACATGAATCTCAGCAACACACATCAAAGTTGCTGGTGAACACAGCAGGCCAGGCAGCATCTATAGGAAGAGGCGCAGTCGACGTTTCAGGCCGAGACCCTTCGTCAGGACTAACTGAAGGAAGAGTGAGTAAGGGATTTGAAAGCTGGAGGGGGAGGGGGAGATGCAAAATGATAGGAGAAGACAGGAGGGGGAGGGATAGAGCCGAGAGCTGGATGGGTGATAGGCAAAAGGGGATACGAGAGGATCATGGGACAGGAGGTCCGGGAAGAAAGACGGGGGGGGGGTGACCCAGAGGATGGGCAAGAGGTATATTCAGAGGGACAGAGGGAGAAAAAGGAGAGTGAGAGAAAGAATGTGTGCATAAAAATGAGTAACAGATGGGGTACGAGGGGGAGGTGGGGCCTAGCGGAAGTTTGAGAAGTCAATGTTCATGCAATCAGGTTGGAGGCTACCCAGACGGAATATAAGGTGTTGTTCCTCCAACCTGAGTGTGGCTTCATCTTTACAGTATCATCCATCCATCACTTCACCTGTGAGTCGACTGGGGTGGTGAACTGCGTCCGGTGCTCCCGATGTGGCCTTTTATATATTGGTGAGACCCGACGCAGACTGGGAGACCGCTTTGCTGAACATCTACGCTCTGTCCGCCAGAGAAAGCAGGATCTCCCAGTGGCCACACATTTTAATTCCACATCCCATTCCCATTCTGACATGTCTATCCACGGCCTCCTCTACTGTAAAGATGGAAATGGCCCTCCACCATCACCCTCGGCTTCCTTTATCCAGTTGGGCAGCCGATTCTTCCCACAGCAGCCCACTGCCAGACCCTTCCCAAAGACCGTGTCTGCTGTTCTGTCCTGAAAGAGACCGAAAGACTGCTGACAAGGCCCACCTCGTGTCGTAACCTCCCTGCAGTAAATTGCCCACCACAGCTGTCAGGTTCACTGCTCTCGAGTTTCCACATTTCCTTTACAGCCCCCTCGTAAATTCCTGATGAGGTCCTCGATTAGTCAGGGAGGCAAAGGTTACAGGGGTAGATGGGAGGACAGGGTTGAGAGAGATAATAAATGGCAGAGCAGACGTACAGGTACGTTAATTATCGAAGTATAGAACCCTGAGATTTTTCTTCCCCGTGTGGTAAACCATGTTGTAACTGGGTTACCTGTCCGGACATGCCCCTCTGCTGACTGCCCCTGTGTCTCCTCCCACAGACCCCTGAATAAAGGCGATTGGGCCATTGCTCTCCCTCCTCAGTCCAGGGGCAGATACTCAGCATGGTGGAGGTCACATTTTACTGCTAATAAAAGCCTTTCAGTAGTTACTCTACTTCCAGTCTTTTGCAGTTATTGATGCTGCATCACCCCGAAATGTGGAATCTGTTCAAAGAGAAACATAACCCCCTCCCCACCCCCCCACACGCAAAAACAACAAACCGTGTCAACAGCAACACAAGACAGAGCTGAAAACACAGAGTATAAAACAAAATTGAAAGGGTCCAGGCATATTCGGTTCAGTTCCGGCCAGCTCCTGAGCCGTCTGTCAACTTCAGGCCGGCCCCCCCATCGAAATCGCTCGAAACAGCAACCAGAAGCCAGGAACACATCTTAACGTGAACAGTCTGCACACTAGGTCAGCCGAACCCCGGCCCAGATCCAGAACTGCCGCACCCCCTCCCTACAGCATCGAGGGAGAGAGAGGCCGTTCGAGTGGGGAGCAGTGGACGCGAGGGAGAGGGCCACACACACACACACCTTCCTCTGGCAGCAGCACGAAAGGAAAGAAGCCGGGAGGTGACTCGATGGGCTGAATGGCCTAATTCTGCTCCCACGTCTTACGGTGTAAACAAAGGCACATCTGCCCCCACCCTCCCCCCGGGTCTTCCAGCACCTCACCCAGCCACTTACTGGCGTTCAGGGCAGCGGTGACGGCTCTCCATCACTGGCAGTGTTCAGGGCTGCCTTCATCGTGTCAGTGGGTCCCTCTCGGTCTCCACTGCTGTCCGTCAAGCAAGTCCCGGGCGGAGACCCAGGAATGCTGTCACACCCAGATAGAGAAGGATTCTTCATTGCTGTTTCCGTGACAGTTTTGTTTCATCAGTCAGGGTTGTTGGCCCTGAGATGAACCCCCCTAAGCCAGGAGGACCCGTGGGCCACTCTCAGTCTGGCCTCTGCCCTTTGACCTGTTTGGCTTGGGTGACCCGACCAAGAGCCAAAGCATGATGCCCTGGCTCCAGCCAGCACAGCTCTCCGGACCCTACGACAGGGTTGTCGTCTTCTGAGAGAGTTTTCTCAGCCTGTGCTCTCGTAGTTCTTTCTGTAGCTTGTGATACTCATAGTCATACTTTATTGATCCCGGGGGAAATTGGTTTTCATCACAGTTGCACCATAAATAATTAAATAGTAATAGAACCATAAATAGTTAAATAGTAATATGTAAATTATGCCAGGAAATAAGTCCAGGACCAGCCTATTAGCTCAGGGTGTCTGACCCTCCAGGGGAGGAGTTGTAAAGTTTGATGGCCACGGGCAGGAATGACTTCCCATGACGCTCTGTGTTGCATCTCGGTGGAATGAGTCTCTGGCTGAATGTACTCCTGTGCCCGCCCAGTACATTATGTAGTGGATGGGAGACATTGTCCAAGATGGCATGCAACTTGGACAGCATCCTCTTTTCAGACACCACCGTCAGAGTTCCATCCCCACAACATCACTGGCCTTACGAATGAGTTTGTTGATTCTGTTGGTGTCTGCTGTCTAAGTTGCATGCCATCTTGGACAATGTCTCCCATCCACTACATAATGTACTGGTTGGGCACAGGAGTACATTCAACCAGAGACTCATTCCACCGAGATGCAGCACAGAGCATCATAGGAAGTCATTCCTGCCTGTGGCCATCAAACTTTACAACTCCTCCCTTGGAGGGTCAGACACCCTGAGCCAGTAGGCTGGTCCTGGACTTATTTCATAATTTACTGGCATAATTTACATATTACTATTTAACTATTTATGGTTCTATTACTATTTATTATTTATGGAGCAACTGTAACAAAAACCAATTTCCCCCGGGATCAATAAAGCATGACTATGACTATGAGTACCCTCAGCCTTCTTGGGCCCTGAAGGATTATCTGGTTCAATATATTTAAAGACAATCAGTGCCTCCCCCGCTGTAATGTGGACTCTCCCCAAAATCCCCTCAAGTTTTAAGTGTGTGTGGGGGGGGGGGAGGAACAGAAGTTCTCATTGGGGACCTCGCCCATCTCCTGCCACTTCACTTTGGAGTTTGGGTGGGGGGAGAGTTTCGACAGGAGAAGACTTTTCACCTTGGAGTGCAGGAGAACGGAAGGCGATCTTACAGAAGTCAAGAGGGGTAATAAATAGGGTGAAAACTGTAGGGCTGGAAAATCAAAAACTCGGGGGTACACTGGTCCAAGTTGGAGCGGACTTTCGTGATTCCATTTCGGGTATTATTCTATTATTGATTTATTGAGTATGCTGAAAAAAATGAATCTCGGGCTTGTATATAAACTTGCTTTGAACTTTTAGATTCCCCCTCCCATTCCTTTTTTTAAAAGATTTAATAGGAACCGTTGGAGGAAGCTTTTCTTTACGAAAAGGCTGCCTTTGGACTCAGCTGTCCAAACTGTTTGAGGCCGGTACATTAGTAATACTTACGACAGTTACACAGGTACATACATTGACAGGAAAGGTTGAGGCAAAGGCAAATTAGCCTAGCATAGATGTGGTATTTTGGCCAGTTATTTCCCATGGTAGGGGAGTCTAGGACAAGAGGGCATGACTTCAGGATTGAAGGATGCCCACTTAGAACAGAGATTACTTCAGTCAGAGGGTGGTAAATCTGTGGAATTTGTTGCCACGAGGGGCTGTGGAGGCCAAGTCATTGGGTGTATTTAAGGCAGAGATAGATAGGTTCTTGATTAACCAGGGTATCAAAGGGTATGGGGTGAAAGCAGGGGAGTGGAGGTGACTGGAAGAATTGGATCAGCCCACGATTGAATGGTGGAGCAGACTCGATGGGCCGAATGGCCTTGTGGTCATATGATTCTGGCCTGTACGACTCCAGGAATTATTTTCCTAGGAGGAAGCCAGTGGAATTACAACTGAGTTTAGCGCCAGTGCCCAGTGTGTGTGCCTCATCCAGTGGCAGACAGAGTTCAGGCTGTGCCCAGAGTATCATATCCAGTGGACAGTCACAGATCAGAATCAAAGATTCAAAGCACATTTATTATCAAAGAATGTATAAATCATATGCCTTTCAAACTGCCAGAACCTGCCCAGAGTCCAGAGAATTTTGGTAAATTATCATTAAACCTCGGCCATTTCTTTCAGTAGCCTGGGATGCATTCCATCAGGAGCAGGGGAGTTGTCTACCTTCAGGCCCACAAGTCTGCTCGGCACCACCTCTTTATTTAGAGATAGCTATTGCATTGAGGTCCTCACCTCCCATCACATCCATAACTTCTGTCTTTGGCATGTTAGATGTGTCCTCCACCTTGAACACCAACACAAAATAGTCATTCAAAGCCTCGGCCATTTCCTCATTACCCAATATCAATTCCCACTTCTCATCCTCCAAGGGACCTACATTCACTTTAGCCACCCTTTTCTGCTTAATATAATTATAAAAACTATAACTATCTGTTTTTATATTTTGTGCTAGTTTATTTTCACAATCCAGCTTCCCTTTATTGTTCGCTAAGTGGTTCTTCGTTGCGTTTCAAAGATTTCCCAATCTTCCAATTTCCCACTACTCTTGGCAACTTTGTACACACAAGCTTTTAGTTTGATGCCTTAGTTCCTTAGTTATCCAAGACTGGCTCTCCCCACCCTCACTGCCCTTGCTTTTAACTGGAATATACTTTTGTTGAGCACCGTGAAAAATCTCTTTGAAAGTCTTCCACTATTCCTCAACCATCCCACCATATAGCCTGTGTTCCCAGTCTACACAGTCAAATCCTCCCTCATCCCATTGTAGTCTCCACTGTTTAGGCACAATACACTGGTTTTTGATCGAACTATTGCACCGTACATTTGTATGAGAAACTCAGTCATACTGTGATCACTCTTTTCAAGAGAATCCTTAACTACAAGTTCACTAGTTTTACCTGTCTCATTGCACAGGACCAGATCTAAGATAACATGTTCCCTTGTAGGTTCAGTAACATGCTGCTCACGAAAGCCATCATGGATACATTCTTGTGAAGTCCTCCTCAAGACTGCCTCGACCAATTTCAATCACCCAATCTATGTGTAAATTAAAGTCCCCCACGATAACCGCTGTTCCATTCATACATGCCTCAGATATTTCTCTGTTTATTGCCTGTGCCACAGCAATGTTATTATTCGGTGGCCGATCGTCAACTCCCACCAGCGATTTTTTTTCTCTTTACTATTCCTAATCTCTACCCAGATGGATTCAACATTCTGCTCCTTAGATCTTACATCGTGTCTCACCATCGCCCCAATCTCGTGCTGAATTAAGAGCGCTACCACACCCCCCTTACCTTCCTGCCTATCCTTCTGTATTACCTGATGTCCTTGGATATTTAATTTCCAATCCTCTCCACCCTGCAACCATGTTTCTGTAACGGCCACTAAATCATACCCCTTTGTAGTGATTTGTGCCACAAGTTCACTGACCTTGTGACGAATACCACGGGCATTCAGATAAAGTGCCTTTACACTCATTGTGCTTTTAAAATCTCGTAATCTTTGTCTCTTTTGCACTTGACTTTTCTGCACGCTTCTCTTACTTATCTCTCTTTTTTAACTTCTGCTTTTCTTTTATCTTTATCCGCACTTTTCTTTTTCACTTGGTCCATACTTCTCCAATCTGTTGAATCACCCCCTTCCCCGTTATTTAGTTTAAAGCCCTATCCACAGCCCTGGTTATGTGGTTCCCAGGATCCAGGTCCCATCACCATCCAGGTGGAGCCCCTCCCACTGGTACAGCTCCCTCCTTCCCCAACACTGGTGCCCGTTTCCCGTGAATTCAAACCCTCTTCTCCCACACCAATCCTTCAGCCACACATGGCATTTATAGCGAGAGGATTCGAGTACAGGAGCAGGGAGGTACTACTGCAGTTGTACAAGGCCTTGGTGAGACCACACCTGGAGTATTGTGTGCAGTTTTGGTCCCCTAATCTGAGGAAAGACATCTTTGCCATAGGGGGAGTAGAAAGAAGGTTCACCAGATTGATTCCTGGGATGGCAGGACTTTCATATGATGAAAGACTGGATCGACTAGGCTTATACTCTCTGGAATTGAGAAGATTGAGGGGGGATCTTATTGAAACATATAAAATTTTAAAGGAATTGGACAGGCTAGATGCAGGAAGATCGTTCCCGATGTTGGGGAAGTCCAGAACGAGGGGTCACAGTTTGAGGATAAAGGGGAAGCCTTTTAGGACCGAGATTAGGAAAAACTTCTTCACACAGAGAGTGGTGAATCTGTGGAATTCTCTGCCACAGGAAACAGTTGAGGCCAGTTCATTGGCTATGTTTAAGAGGGAGTGAGATATGGCCCTTGTGGCTAAAGGGATCGGGGTGTATGGAGGGAAGGCTGGGGCGGGGCTCTGAGTTGGATGATCAGCCATGATCATACTGAATGGCGGTGCAGGCTCAAAGGGCCGAATGGCCTACTCCTGCACCTATTTTCTATGTTTCTATGTTAACTCTCTAATCTTCTTGACCCTATGCCAATTTGCATATGGTTCAGGTAGTAATCCACAGATTGCTATCTTTTTGGTTCTGCTTTTTAATTTGGTCCTGAGCTGCTCAAATTGCCTCAGCAGAACCTCTTTCCTCGTTCTACCTATGTCTCTGTTACCCACATGGACAATGACAACTGGATCTTTCCCCTCCCACTGCAAATTGCTCTGCACGTCAGATAAAATGTCCTGAACCCGGGAACCAGGGATGCTTTATCCTCATGACAGAGAACTCTGTCTCTGTCTATTCCCCTGACTATACTATCCCCAATTACCTCTACATTTCTTTTCTCTTCCCCCTCTTTAATGGTTCCCTGAACTACAGTGCCTCAGTTAGGCTGCTCATCCTTCCTACAGCCCCCACTCTCATCCACACAGGGAGCCAGAATCTCAGACCTGTTGGACAAACTCAAGGGCTGAGGCTCCTCCAGCACTGTCTCCGGATCCAAAATTCCCCCGGTCCAATTCTGACACCTCCTTCCCTTTTCTCGATCTCTCCATCTCCATCTCTAGAGACAAACTGTCCACTGATAAACCTACCGATTCCCACAGCTCTCCTAACTATACCACTTCCCACGCAGTCTCCTGTAAAAATCCTCTTCCCTTTCCTCAGTTCATTCGTCTCTGCCGCATCTGTTCCCAGGACGAGGCTTTCTTTTCCAGGACTTTGTTCAAAGAATGGGGTTTCCCTTCCTTCACCATTGATACTGCTGTCTCCCATGTCCCCTACATTTCCCAAACATCCCACCCACCCACCTTCCCACCACCTTAGCAGATTTCCTCTTGTTCCTCCTGCCCTCACCTACCAATGCCTGAGCCTCCATATACAACACAACATTCTCCACGACTGCCACCATCTCCAAAGGGATCTTCTCATTAAAAATGTCTTTCCCTTCCCTCTGATTACCACAGGGATCGCTCCCTCTGTGATTCCCTTGTCCATTTGTCCCTCCCCACTTCCCGGCACTTGTCCCTGAAGTGTGTCATGTGTGACGCCAGGCAGAGCTACTGGACAGATGATGCTAATGAGAGAGATAACAGAAGACAATGCAGAAACATTCAAAATGCTAATAAGAGAGAAGAGAGAGATTAACGAGAAAGAAACACAATTCAGATATTGACAGACCGTTTTCTTTGAACCTGAACTGTTTGAAGTTTGATGGACAGGTGATACCCCAGAAGGGGGATAAAAAGAGCAGGTTTGCTAAGGCACGACACACCACGAGACCCTGGAAAGAGCAGTGTGCCCCCACAAGTTGGTGGGAGTTTGGAGGACCGGTTCGCGGGAATTGGTCAGAGGCTCACAGGGTGTAAAGGTACGATCGGTGGGAACCTGGGGTGTGTGTCCGCCCTTGCCTGGGTGCTAGGTTCACCACGGAAGAACGATCGTATCCGGAATGGAGGGGTCACAGTCGGTGACCACAGCGGGATCAGTAGACATCAAGAGGACTGCCCGAAACCAACTGCATCTTTCATTCTCTCTCCCCAACGGTACAACAACAGCGATTACTTCGAACTGCACTAAACTGAACTGAACTCTGCCTCACTTAAGACTGATCATTTTACCCCTAGACTGCGATAGAGCTTGGTTGATTCCTATTACCCTAGTTCTGTGTATATGTGTGTATTATCATTGCTAACCTGTTACATTTATATCCTTGCGATTAGTGTACTGTATTACTTATTTCTTTAATAAAACTTTATTAGTTCCTAGTAATCACAGACTCCAACGAGCGTTCCATTTCTGCTGGTTTGGCAACCCAGTTACGGGGTACGTAACATAAGTGGGGGCTCCTCCGGGATTTTGAATGCCAAAATTGGGACTGGGTAAATTGATTGGGTTAAAATTCCCAAAAGAGAAAAAAAGGGCAAACAGCAGAATTGGAGATTGAGGAATTTCTAAAGGCACCAACCTTGGAGGCATTAGAGGATGCCAGGAAATCAGAATTGGTGACTGTTGCCAAACGGTTGAACCTTTTTAAGGGGAAGCCGACAATAAGGAGAGCGGAGATGCACAGAGCTATCATTGAGCATTATGTATCTAAAGGCGTGTTTCCCCACTGGTAGCTGGAGGTGGTATCTATGGGCAAACCTGGTGGAGAAGCAGTACAGCTGCAGATGGAAAAGTTAAGTCTTGAGCACGAGTTCCGAGTAAAGCAGTTAGAACAGGAAGAGAGAGTAACGTAGTTAGAACGGGAAGAGACAGAAAGGCAGTTAGAATGGGAAGAGAGAGTAAGGCAGTTAAAACGGGAAGAGAGAGTAAAACAGTTACAATGAGAAGAGAGAGAGAAGGAAAGGGAGTTTGAGCTGGAGAAGTTAAGGATGGCGCTAGAGAGGGGCCAAATGCCGAACCAAGGTGGAGGGTTCAGGGCGACCCAGGAGGTTAGGTTGGTTCCCCCATTTGAGGAGGCCGATGTTGATCGGTACTTTCTACATTTTGAAAAAGTCGCTGCAAGTTAGGACTAGTCGAGGGATAAGTGGGCTGTTTTGCTTCAGAGCGTGCTGAAAGGGAAGTCTCAACAAGCTTACTCAGCGTTGTCAGCAGAAGATGCCCAGAGGTATGATGTGGTGAAAGAGGCCATCCTCAGGATTTATGAGTTGGTCCCGGAGGCATACTGGCAAAGGTTCCGGAATGCGAGGAAGCAGTGGGGCCGCACGTACTTAGAGTTTGCCCGTGAGATGCAGACATATTGTGAGTGTTGGTGCGCCTCGAAGGGGGTAGAGGGGGATTATGACAGACTGCTACAGCTAATACTGATTGAGCAGTTTAAAGGTTGTGTCCCTGAAGGTATGAGGCCCTATCTAGATGAGAAAGAGGCAGAAACCTTAGCAACAACTGCTAACTTAGTGGATGAGTACGCGTTAACACACAAAGCAAAGTTTACCCCAAGTAAGAGCTACCAGAAGGGTGGTTGAGAGGGCAGGGAGAGTCCGCCGGAAAAGTCAGAAAGTAAGCCGGGGACTAGTGAGAAGGGTACGGAAGACAGGAAGCAGTTTGGTAGGAAGTCCCCTGGGGTCGTATGCTATAATTGTGGAAAAGCCGGTCATTTTGCGTCCAGGTGCTTTGCCCCAAAGAAGGAGACGGGGAAAGGAAAAACGACGGTTCCAACTGGCTGTATTGAGCTGGCAAACAAACCGCTAGGGGAGAAGAGGTCTGATAGAGTCAAGGAAGGGCGCGAGAAGTTTATTTCAGCCGGATTGGTGTCAGTGAAGGAGGGGTCAACCCCAGTTCCAGTACGGATCTGGAGAGACACTGGGGCTTGTCAGTCATTGATCTTAAGGAGGGTGTTAGAATTTAGAGCAGAGACCAAGATTGGAGAGGTCAGTGTGATAAAAGGCATTGGGAAAGGGACTGAAGCAGTACCTTTGCACCAGATACACCTAAAAAGCGACTTGGTCTCCGGACCGGTCACGATAGGGGTGAGGCCTGAGTTACCGATGGAAGACGTAGAGGTCTTACTCGGTAACGACCTTGCAGGTGGAGATGTGTACCCAGCAGTAAAGCTGACGAGCAAGCCTGCCAGGACTGAGGACCCGCCCATGGACTCACATGTTTATCCAGTTTGTGCAGTGACTCGGCGCATGTCCAGAAAGGCTGTCGAAGGGAATGTAGATTCAGCTGAGACGTTTTTACCAGCCTTGTACCAGGAGGGGTTAGAAAGTGAGAAGGAGCATAGTGGAGCGGAAGGAAGTGAGGGAGTTGAGGTAGATTTATCATGAGCGAGAAAGGAATTTATACAGGCACAAGAACGAGACGAGGAGCTGCTGGTTTTGACGGAGACAGCTCTCTCTGAAGCAGAAATAAAAAGGGAACCAGTGGGCTATTATGTGAAGGAGGGAGTACTGATGAGGAAATGGAGACCAAGTACCGTGCCCACAGATGAGGAGTGGGGGGTACCCCAGGTGGTAGTGCCGAAAATTTATAGGGACGAGATTTTTAAGCTGGCCCACAAGATACCCCTCAGTGGACATTCTGGGGTGAGGAAAACAGTCTCGATAGAATTATGAAAGAGTTTTACTGGCTGAACATGAGGAAGGATATTATTGAGTATTGTAGACGTGAGCTGACACAGTTAATGCATATTAATATGTTAAAAGCTTACCACGATCAGAAAGCAGATCTAGTCGGTGTTATCACAACAATAAAAGAGGCTGGGGTGCCAGATGATAAGGGGAAAACCCATCTTGAAAAGATAAATATGGTACCAACCAGATTGGAGAACTCAAATTTTTTGGCCAACTTTGCTCATCAGGTCTCTCACTTAACCCCTGAACAGAACAAGCCGCTGATAAAGCTAATTAACCAGCATGCAGATGTATGTCCGGATGTCCCGAGGCGATGCAAGGGGACAGTACATGACGTTGTCACATCAGATCAGCCTATTAAGCAACACCCCTATAGGATGAACTTGGAGAAGGGCAAGCTAGTGGAGAAAGAAATTGAGCACATGCTAGCCACAGGTATTATTAGGCTATCCAAATTGGAATGGGCGTCTCCCTGTTTGGTTGTCCCAAAACCTGATGGGAGCATATGATTCTATACAGGTTACAGGTGACGCCATCACAAAAACTGATGCTTATCCCATCCCAAGGGTAGACGATTGCATCGATAAAGTGGGGACAGCTAAGTACATCACAAAGATCGATTTGCTGAAAGGGTACTGGTGTGTTCCTTTAACCGACCGGGCTAGAGAAATCTCAGCATTTGTCACTCCATCCGGGTTATACGAGTATAATGTTTTACCTTTTGGCATGAAAAACGCCCCAGGGACCTTCCAAAGGAGGGTTAATTCAGTGATAAAAGGGTTAAAGAACGCAGAAGCGTATATTGATGATTTAATGGTCTGGAGTGACACATGGGAGGAGCACATTGTGGCAGTAGAGGAACTGTTTAAATGGCTGTCTGAAGCCAACCTGACAGTGAACCTCGCAAAAAGTGAATTCCGCCACACTAAGGTCACCTATCTGGGGTATGTGGTAGGACAGGGGCAGCTGGCACCGATGCAGGCTAAGGTGCGGGCTATCTCTGAAGTTCCCATCCCGACGCACAAGAGAGCCCTGAGAAGGTTCTTGGGGATGGTGGGGTACTATACAAACCAACGTAGAACATACAGGGTTAATGGTAAGGCACTGAGGAGTGCAGTGGAACAGAGGGATCTGGGAATACAGATAGAAAATTCCCTAAAAGTGTCATCACAGGTAGATAGGGTCGTAAAGAGAGCTTTTGGTACATTGGCCTTTATTAATCGAAGTATTGAGTACAAGAGCTGGAATGTTATGATGAGGTTGTATAGGCATTGGTGAGGCTGAATCTGGAGTATTGTGTTCAGTTTTGGTCACCAAATTACAGGAAGGATATTAATAAGGTTGAAAGAGTGCAGAGAAGGTTTACAAGGATGTTGCCGGGACTTGAGAAACTCAGTTACAGAGAAAGGGTTGAATAGGTTAGGACTTTATTCCCTGGAGCGTAGAAGAATGAGGTGAGATTTGATAGAGGTATATAAAATTATGATGGGTATAGATAGAGTGAATGAAAGCAGGCTTTTTCCACTGAGGCAAGGGGAGAAAAAAACCAGAGGACATGGGTTAAGGGTGAGGGGGGAGAAGTTTAAAGGGAACATTAGGAGGGGCTTCTTCACACAGAGAGTGGTGGGAGTATGGAATGAGCTGCCAGACGAGGTTCTTTTTTAACATTTAAGAATAAATTGGACAGATACATGGATGGGAGGTGTATGGAGGGATATGGTCCGTGTGCAGGTCAGTGGGACTAGGCAGAAAATGGTTCGGCACAGCCAAGAAGGGCCAAAAGGCCTGTTTCTGTGCTGTAGTTTCTATGGTTTCTATCGGAAGTTTTGCAAAAACTTTGCGGATATTACCCTCCCTCTTACTAAGCTCTTGCCGAAGAATGAGAAGTTTGTGTGGAACGACCTTTGTCAACAAGCCTTTGAGAGTCTGAAGGCCATTCTGTGTCACCACCCTGTATTGAATGCGCCTGACTTTTCAAAACCCTTCTCCCTAGCAACAGATGCTAGCGACGAAGCAGCCGGGACGGTGCTGTTGCAGACAGACAAAGAGGAAATTGAACACCCAGTGGCTTATTATTCTAAGAAGTTTAATGTCCATCAGAGAAATTATTCCACTGTGGAGAAGGAATTACTGGCAATCATACTGGCATTGCAACATTTTGAAGTTTATATTTGTCTGGTACGGAAACCACTGATAGTTTACACTGATCACAATCCATTAGTGTTTTTGGCCACAATGAAGGTTAAAAACAAACGCTTATTAAGTTGGAGCCTGGTATTACAGGAATTTGATATTAAAATAAAACATATAAAAGGAACTGACAATGTGATTGCTGATTGTCTGTCAAGGTGTTAAAACCTAAAGTTCTCTGTATTAGCCGAATAGCTGATGACTACCTGTATATTAGTGTGTATCTTATAATGTGCATTCATGCCCATAATTTTTATCCCAGTAAAAATCTTTTTAAGGGTGGGGGTGTCATGTGTGACGCCAAGCAGAGCTACCGGACGGATGATGCTAATGAGAGAGATAATGGAAGACAATGGAGAAACATTCAAAATGCTAATAAGAGAGAGATTAACAAGAAAGAAACACAATTCAGATATTGACAGACCGTTTGCTTTGAACCTGAACTGTTTGAAGTTTGATGGACAGGTGATACCCCAGCAGGGGGATAAAAAAGAGCAGGTTTGCTAAGGCACGACACACCACGAGACCCTGGAAAGAGCAGTGTGCCCCCACAAGTTGGTGGGAGTTTGGAGGACCGGTTCGCGGGAATTGGTCAGAGGCTCACAGGGTGTAAAGGTACGATTGGTGGGAACCTGGGGTGTGTGTCCGCCCTTGCCTGGGTGCCGGGTTCACCGCGGAAGAACGATCGTATCCGGAATGGAGGGGTCACAGTCGGTGACCACAGCGGGATCAGAAGACATCAAAAGGTCTGCCCGAAACCAACTGCATCTTTCATTCTCTCTCTCTCTCTCTCTCCCCAACGGTACAACAACAGCGATTACTTCGAACTGCACTAAACTGAACTGAACTCTGCCTCACTTAAGACTGATCATTTTGCCCCTAGACTGCGATAGAGCTTGGTTGATTCCTATCACCCTATTTCTGTGTATATGTGTGTATTATCATTGCTAACTTGTTACATTTATATCCTTGCGATTAGAGTACTTATTGCTTATTTCTTTAATAAAATTTTATTAGTTCCTAGTAATCACAGACTCCAACGAGCATTCCATTTCTGCTGGTTTGGCAACCCAGTTGCGGGGTACGTAACAAGTGCTACAACCTGCCCACTCACCTCCATTCAGGGCCCTAATTGTCCTTCCAGGTGAGGCAACACTTCACCTGCGTATCTGCTGGGGTCGTCTGTTGTGTCCAGTGCTCCCTATGTGGCTTCTACATCGGGGAGACCCATCGTAAAGTGGCGGGGGGGGGCTGCTTCGTCCGAGCACCCCCCAGCTCCATCCGTTCAGTCTGCTGACCCACGACTGTGCAGCAATACACAGCTCGAACTACATCATCAAGTTCGCCAATGACTCGACCGTGGCGGGTCTCATCTGTAAGAACGACGAGTCAGCATACAGAGGTGCAGTGGCTGACGGACTGTGCAGAGCCAACAACACTCGCAGCACGTTGGAGGAACATCGGCAGGTCGGGCAGCATCCGTGGAAAAGATCGGTCGACGTTTCGGGCCGGAACCCTTCATCAGGACTGTCAGAGCCAACAACCTGTCTCTGAATGTAAACAAAACAAAAGAGATGGTTGTTGACTTCAGGAGAGCACGGAGCGACCACTCTCTGCTAAACATTGACAGCTCCTCCATTCAGATCGTTTCTTGGTGTTCACCTGGTGGAGAATCTCACCTGGTCCCTCAGTAGCAGCTCCATAGCCAAGAAAGCCCAGCAGCGTCTCTACTTTCTGCGATGGCTGAGAAAAGTCCATCTCCCACCCCCCATCCTCACCACATTCTACAGAGGATGTATTGAGAGCATCCTGAGCAGATGCATCACTGCCTGGTTCGGGAATTGTACCGTCTCGGATCGCAAGTCCCTGCAGCAGATAGTGAGGTCAGCCTGAGAAGATCATCGGGGTCTCTCTTCCCGCCATTACAGACATTTACACCACACGCTGCACCCGTAAAGCTTTCAGCATTGTGAAGGACCCCACACACCCCTCATACAAACTCTTCTCCCTCCTGACATCTGGCAAAAGGCACCGAAGCAATCGGAATCTCACGACCAGACTGTGCAACTGTTTCTTCCCCTAAGCCATCAGAGTCTAGTCTGACACCAACCTACACACGCACACACACTCAACTGAACACCACTCCACTCCCTTTGCAATTTTTGCTTACTTCTTTCTCAATTCCAACTAAAACATTGTTTACATTATTTATTATATTGTAATTTGTCCTTAGGAAGCTGGGTGACATCAGATAGCAGGTGCGACATGGACATCAAAAGAAGAATAGAGATGGCAAGACACCTTTACCAGAATGAAGAGCATACTGACCAATACTAAACTAGGTATGACAACCTACCTCAGAGTACTGAAATGTTACGTTTATCCGGTTATGTTATTTGGCTCAGAATGTTGGACAATATCTAGTAACATGAGGAAATGAATTGAAGCAGCAGAGATGTGGTTTTTGAGGAGGATGGAAAGAATATCATGGACGAAACGAATACTGTATCTAACAAGGATGTCATGAACACAGCAAACACAAAAAGAGAAATAATGTACGAGATCATGAAAAGGCAACGTGTGATTAGGAAAGAGGAGTTAGAATGCATGGTAATTATGGGAAAGATTGAAGGGAAGAAAGCAAGAGGAAGGCAAAGACAAATGATGATGGAGACAGCAGCCAGAGAACTGGAAATGAATACCAATGAATTGATCCACTTGACCGGAAACAGGAGTGTGTGGGCCATGGCAGTCAAAGCTCAAACTGGGCACGGCACCTGATGATGATGATGAATTTGTCCTTTACTGTGCCTATTTTCTTGTTTATTAATTATTGTACTGTCTTGCACTGTATTGTGCATTTTATGTAGTCCTATGTAGGCCTGAAGTCTAGTGTAGTTTTGTGTTGTTTCAGGTAGCACCATGATCCTGGAGGATGGACGTTTCGTTTTTACTGTGTACTGTACCAGCAGTTCTGGTTGAAATGACAGTAAAAGCCACTTGACTTGACTTGACTTGACAGGTGGAACTTCCCAGTGGCCCAACATTTAAAATCCGATTTCCATTCCTGATCCAATGTGTCGGTCCATTGCTTCCTCCTATTCCGCAAAGGGGCCACCCTCAGGGTGGGAGGAGCAACACCTGATACTCCGTCTGGGTAGCCCCCAGTCTGATGGCATGAATATCGATTTCTCCTTCCAGTTAAAAAAAAATTCCTTCCCCCTCCCCCTCTTCTTCCATTCCCCAGTCTGGTCTCTCACCTCTCCTCACCAGCCTATCTCCTCCTCCTTCCCTCTCTCCCACGGTCCACTCTCCTCTCCTATCAGATTCCTTCCTCTCCAGTCCTTTACCCTTCCCCACTCACCGGGCTTCACCTATCACCTTCTAGCTAGTCCTCCTTTCCCTCCACCCCACCATCTTCCTCCCTTCCTTTCCAGTCCTGATAAAGGGTCTCGGTCTGAAGCGCCTCCACATATGCTGCCTGACCTGCTGAGTTCCTTCAGCATCTTGTGTGCATTGCAGTGTATATTTATACCGAACAACCGACGTCTCCGATGCAGTGACGGACGCACGGTGCACAGGACGATCGATGCAGCGAGGAGCGGACGTCGCTGGTGCGCAGACCTAGGCGTTGTGAATTTGGCGCTGGTCCGTTCAGTGTAATGGACAGTCCACGCCTCCAGGGCGGTGACGTTTGCTCAATGTATTCAACATCGGTCCGTTCAGTGTAAGAAACAGCCCACGCCTCTAACCCAGTGTGGTTCACACAATAAATTTAATGCTCAGAGTAATAAAGAATCTTCTGTGAATCATTGAAAAATCTTTCAAACCATTATATTAACAAAAAAAAGTCCCAGTCGAGACCCTGGTCTTGGACGATGTCAACAAGAGGACCTACGATTCTGAAGGAGTTGCCAAGCCTTCCGGATCTGGGAACACAGAGACAGAGAAAGGACAACGTCAATGCTGGTGCTCCGAGATCAGCTGGACTGTCCTCGTACTGAGCCGCAGATGGCAGGTGAAATGTTTAATGAATATTTCTCCTCAGTGTTAGCTGGGGGGAGAATCACGGGTTGTTCAAGGGACGAAGGAAGCAAATGGAGATGTTTGGGAGGACATTCGTATGACCAGGGAAGAGATATTTGCAGGTTGACAGCGTGCTTGAGGGGGATAAATCCCCAGGGCCTGACCATGTGTGTCCTCGGACTCCGTGAGAGGCTGAAGAACAAAGGCCTGACATCAGGAGTGGGGCAGATTCTAGGGGCAATTTTAAGGGTCAGCATAGGCAGAGTCCGGATTGGAAGAGTCAGCATGGCTTTGCGCATGGAAAATCATGATCGATGAACCTTTTAAGAGCTTTTTTTTTTGAAGAGGTAACTGAACAGGTCAATTGAGGGCAAGTTAGTGGACATTATCTGCCTGGATTTCATCAAGGCCCTGGATAAAGTCCCGCACGGTGGGCTGGTCTGGAAGATCGGGCCCCATGGCATCCAGGGACAGCAAGTGAGGTGGATTCCAAATTGGCTCAGAGCTAGGAAGCCATGAGGAATGGAGAGTGGTGCCTAGTGGGATCGGTGTTGGGACCCTTGTTATTCATTAGTTATACAAATAATTTGGATGCGAATGCAGGAGGCTGGACTAGTAAGTTTGTGGAGGACACAGAACTTGGAGGTGTTGTTGACAGCAAAGAAGGTTAACGATCTAAATTTTTCTTTTAGTTCCTTATGAATAGGAAACCATCTCAATCAGCTTTGTGTACTTCTTTTGGAACATGGTGGGTTGGAGAGACATCGCTACCAAAGGAGGAGTAAGGTGCTCTTTCCCTCCGCTAGTCTTCAGGTCACCCTTGGGCAAGGTGTGGTACCTGCTTAGCCCCCACTCCGGCCCCGATCACGGTCGCGTGAAGCCTTGGGAGTAGCTGGTTGATGGTTGTATGTGCAGCTGGTGCAGATCACAAGTCCTGGTTATGCGACCACTGACAGCAGGCAGTCTCTGGAGATACTGATAACGACCATTCTGGGAATGAAGGGCTTAACAATTTTGGGAGCGTGGGGATCTTATTGAAATTTACCCAATGTTGAAAGGAGTAGATAAGGTGGATATGGAAAGGATGTTTCCTCTGGTGGGGGTATCCAGAACTAGAGGGCACAGCCTCAAAATTGAGGGGCAACCTTTTAGAACAGAAGTAAGGAGGAATTGTGGTGGAGGCCAAATCTGTGGGCATATTCAAAGCAGAAGTTGATAGATTCCGAATTGGTTGGAGCATCAAGGGATATGGTGAGAGGGGGGGTGTATGGGTTAAATGGGATCTGGGATCAGCCATGCCAGAGCAGGCTCGATGGGCTGAAAGGCCTAATTCTGCTCCTACGTCTTATGGTCTTATGGCTGGGGTTGCCCGTCTTCTCGAGACACTGCCCAGAAGAAGGCACTTCTGTGGAAAAATTTGCCAAGCACAATCATGGTCATGGAAAGACCGTGATCACTAACACTACAGAACACGGCACCTAATGAAGGAACGGTTTCTTCTGGACTGCCTCCAACCTCTGTCTGTCCTTCCTCAGACAGTGGGGAGGAGACAAAACTGTACACAGTACTCTGTAAAGCCGGAGCGACAACCGTTCCCTCTTTCCACCCGCCGGTCATAAACAGGTGAAGCTCTGCTGCAGGGTGGATCCGAGACAGAGATTTATAGATATGGGTGACGGCAGAATCATAGGGCAAAGGTGAAAGGGTAAGCCATGACATCACTGCACGGCTGACTCCTGTTACAACGAGTGGATTTCACATGTGGAGTTATCCAGTAACCTGCTTCTGGGTGAATTCAGCCTCCCACTGTGTAGAAAGGACCACGTTGGCATGTTGCACCCGCTGGGCGTTACTCCACTGGTTTGCAAGTCGCTTTCTGGCATCTTCCTCACTGACGTTGTCTCTTTGCACAATCCTCCTGAGTGCCTGGTGTAGGGGGAAGACAGACGACCTCATTAAAGCCAACGTAATGAGCTGCAGAAAGCACGACAAAAATAAACTAAAGAAATCATCCCGCAATCAAAAGCCAAACAGATGGTGAAAATTGTAACAAAAAACAGGAAACGAGCGGTATAATTCGTCAGTCAGACCAAAGAAATGATCGTGGACTTAAGAAAGGTGAAGGCAAGGACACACACACACACACACACACACACACAAGCCCACACGGTCACCGGTCAGATCCACACCCGTAATGTCCACACGGTCACCGGTCAGATCCACACCTGTAATGTCCACACGGTCACTGGTCAGATCCACACCTGTAATGTCCACACGGTCACCGGTCAGATCCACACCTGTAACGTCCACACGGTCACCGGTCAGATCCACACCTGTAGTGTCCACACGGTCACCGGTCAGATCCACACCTGTAATGTCCACACGGTCACCGGTCAGATCCACACCCGTAACGTCCACACGGTCACCGGTCAGATCCACACCTGTCACGTCCACACGGTCACCGGTCAGATCCACACCCGTAACGTCCACACGGTCACCGGTCAGATCCACACCTGTAATGTCCACACGGTCACCGGTCAGATCCACACCTGTAATGTCCACACGGTCACTGGTCAGATCCACACCTGTAATGTCCACACGGTCACCGGTCAGATCCACACCTGTCACGTCCACATGGTCACCGGTCAGATCCACACCCGTAACGTCCACACGGTCACCGGTCAGATCCACACCTGTAATGTCCACACGGTCACCGGTCAGATCCACACCTGTAATGTCCACACGGTCACCGGTCAGATCCACACCTGTAATGTCCACATGGTCACCGGTCAGGTCCACACCTGTAATGTCCACATGGTCACCGGTCAGATCCACACCTGTAATGTCCACACGGTCACCGGTCAGATCCACACCTGTAATAACACACGGTCACTGGTCAGATCCACACCTGTAACGTCCACACGGTCACCAGTCAGATCTGCACCTGTAATGTCCACATGGTCACCGGTCAGATCCACACCCGTAATGTCCACACAGTCACCGGTCAGATCCACACCTGTAATGTCCACATGGTCACCGGTCAGATCCACACCTGTAATGTCCACACAGTCACCGGTCAGATCCACACCTGTAACGTCCACACGGTCACCGGTCAGATCTGCACCTGTAATGTCCACACGGTCACCGGTCAGGTTGACACCTGTAACGTCCACACGGTCACCGGTCAGATCCACACCTGTAATGTCCACACGGTCACCGGTCAGATCCACACCTGTAATAACACACGGTCACTGGTCAGATCCACACCTGTAATGTCCACACGGTCACCGGTCAGATCCACACCTGTAATGTCCACACGGTCACAGGTCAGATCCACACCTGTAACGTCCACACGGTCACTGGTCAGATCCACACCTGTGACGTCCACATGGTCACCGGTCAGATCTGCACCTGTAATGTCCACATGGTCACCGGTCAGGTCCACACCTGTAATGTCCACATGGTCACCGGTCAGATCTGCACCTGTAATGTCCACACGGTCACCGGTCAGGTCCACACCTGTAACGTCCACATGGTCACCGGTCAGGTCCACACCTGTAATGTCCACACAGTCACCAGTCATATCCACACCTGTAATGTCCACACGGTCACCGGTCAGATCCACACCCATAATGTCCACACGGACATTACAGGTGTGGACCTGACTGGTGACCGTGTGGACATTACAGGTGTGGATCTGACCGGTGTCCGTGTGCACATTATGGGTGTGGATCTGACCGGTGACCGTGTGGACATTACAGGTGTGGATCTGACTGGTGATTGTGTGGACATTACAGGTGTGGATCTGACTGGTGACTGTGTGGACATTACAGGTGTGGACCTGACCGGTGACCATGTGGACATTACAGGTGTGGATCTGACCAGTGACCGTGTGGACATTACAGGTGTGGATCTGACCGGTGACCATGTGGACGTGACAGGTGTGGATCTGACCGGTGACCGTGTGGACATTACAGGTGTGGATCTGACCGGTGACCATGTGGACATTACAGGTGTGGATCTGACTGGTGACTGTGTGGACATTACAGGTGTGGACCTGACCGGTGACCATGTGGACATTACAGGTGTGGATCTGACCAGTGACCGTGTGGACATTACAGGTGTGGATCTGACCGGTGACCATGTGGACATTACAGGTGTGGATCTGACCAGTGACCGTGTGGACATTACAGGTGTGGATCTGACCAGTGACCGTGTGGACATTACAGGTGTGGATCTGACCGGTGACTGTGTGGATGTTACGGGTGTGGATCTGACCGGTGACCGTGTGGACACTACAGGTGTGGATCTGACCGGTGACCATGTGGACATTACAGGTGTGGATCTGACCGGTGACCGTGTGGACGTTACGGGTGTGGATCTGACCGGTGACCGTGTGGACACTACAGGTGTGGATCTGACCGGTGACCATGTGGACATTACAGGTGTGGATCTGACCGGTGACCGTGTGGACGTGACAGGTGTGGATCTGACCGGTGACCATGTGGACATTACAGGTGTGGATCTGACCGGTGACCGTGTGGACATTACAGGTGTGGATCTGACCAGTGACAGTGTGTTATTACAGGTGTGGATCTGACCGGTGACCATGTGGACGTGACAGGTGTGGATCTGACCAGTGACCGTGTGGACGTTACGGGTGTGGATCTGACCGGTGACCGTGTGGACATTACAGGTGTGGATCTGACCGGTGACAATGGGGATATAGTAGTTGTGGATCTAAATCATTGGTAAATAAATTGATTGTTATTCATTCGCTGATAATTGGGTGGAAATGCAATGTACCTCGTCCTTTGGAACAATCACCACCCAAACTTCATGAACCATATCTTTCCAGCCAGCTTCCAGCAAGAGCGCAGCATCCACCACACACACCGATTTACCTGGCAAGGAAAGCAAAGGGAAATTGAAAAAGGAATTCTCAGTTAAACTGTAAGTATCGGTGTGAACAAGAAATATCCCTGAGTAAAAGATGAATGTTTGTGCCTGAGAGGTAAATTTATTACCCTGCACAGAAGGAATTGATTGCACTCTGCAGGAGATGTAGGTTGGTTAGGCATCGAGTTTCGCTGTGATTCTACTCCTAGAGAACTTTCACTTGAGACTACATCATCAAACTCTGCTCCTCTGACTGTCAGAGTGATTCAGTTTGTAATCTCAGTCAGTAATAACTACAGACTTTGTGCTAGGACCATGCTGCAAGCCCACGTTCTCCTCTGCCTTCCAGTTGCTTGCCGAAAGATGACAAACTTATCTTCAAGCTAATCAACATATCTCCAGGAAAACCCACCAGTTTACAGAAATCTTGTGTGGTTCTACTGCAAAACACCGAGCTTCAATTAACATTTTAAATTGCAGCTTTTTTTACCCCCCAGCTGTTTACACAGCAAGCCTGGTGTTTTGCAATAGAATCACATGAGATTTCTGTTAAGTCCACCTTTCCGTATTTGGTATTAGAGGTGTCTGGTATCGGTGACATGGACGGTGCCGCACTGACGACGATCGGTCTTGGTGATATTGACGACGTTCAGTGTCGGCATCAGCAATGTAAACGGTTCGATATTAGCGACGTTTGGCATTGCCTGTGTTCAGTATTATCGAAGTTTGATACCAGCGATAATTCGGAACCGTTCCATATCCTAGTGATTCGTGAGATATCATTGTGAACGCCTCCACAATCTGTTCAGCTACCTGATTCAGAACCCTGGTGTGTACACCATCTGGTCCGGGCGCCATAGCTGCAGTATCTTCAGACTTCTCAGCTTTCCAAGCACCTTCTCCTTAGCCATAGCAACACCCTCTCTTCTGCTCCCTGACACACTCGCATTTCTGGCATCTTGCTACACCTAGGTAAGCTAGCCAATCATATCAAAGAGGATTCCAGAAGTTCTATAAAGAGTAGGAGAGAGGCAAGGGTAGATCTCGGACTGCTGGAAAATGATGCTGGAGAGGAAGTAATGGGGGATAAGGAAACAGCGGACGAACTAAAAATTTTGCATCACTGCAGACACTGGCAGTATGCCAGAAGTTTGAGAGTGTCAGGGGACAGAAGTGTATGAAGTTACCATTACTAGGGAGAAGGTGCTTGGGAAGCTGAAAGTTCTGATGGTAGATAAGTCACCTGGACCAGATGGTCTACACCCCAGGGTTCTGAAAGAGGCGGCTGAGGAGATTATAAAGGCATAAGGAATGATCTATCTAGAATCACTAGATTCTGGAATGGTTCTGGAAGACTTGAAAATTGCATATCTCATTCCACTCTTCAAGAAGGGAGGAAGGCAGAAGAAAGGAACTATAGGCCAGTTAGTCTGACCTCAGTGGTTGGGAAGATGTTGGAGTCGACAGTTCAAGGTGTGGTGTCGGGGTACTTGGATAAAGTAGGCCGTAGTCAGCATGGTTTACTTAAGGGAAAATCTTTCCAGACAGATCTGTTGGAATTCTTTGAAAACATAACAAGCAGGAAAGACAAAGGAGGAACGGTGGATTTTGGGTACCTGGATTTTCAGAAGACCTTTGACAAGGCTGCTAAACAAGTTAAGAGCCCAGTGTATAACAAGAAAGATACTCACACGGATAGACGATTGGCAGGAGGCAAAATTGGGAATAAAGGCAGCTTTTTCTGGCTGGGGGTCAGTGATTAGCGTGTTCCACAGGGGTCTGTGTTGGGACCCATTCGTTTTCTGTTGTATGTTAATAATTTGGATGATCTGATTGGTGGCTTGTGGCCAAGTTTGCAGATGATACCAAGATAAGTGGAGGGGCAGATACTGATGCCTCCACAATCTTCTCGGCCACCTGGTTCAGGTGACTTATCTACCTCCAGCTCTTTCAATTTCCAAAGCACCTTCTCCCTAGTAATGGTAACTTCACACACTTTTGCCCCTGACATTTTTGAACTTCTGCCATACCGCTAGTGTCTTCCACAGTGAAGAATGATGCAAAATACTTATTCTGCTTCTCTGCTATTTCGTTGTCCCCCATTACTACCTCTCCAGCATCATTTTCCAGCAGTCCAATACCTACTCTCGCCTCTCTTTTACTCTTTATCTATCTGAAAAAACTTTCGTTATCCTCTATATTTGGCCAGTTTACCATATTATATCTTTTCCCTCTTTATGGCTGCTTTTAGTTGCCTTCCGTTTGTTTTTCAAAGCTTCCCAATTCTCTAACTTCCCACAATTTTTTCTAAAGTTATATGCCCTCTCTTCGCATTCCGTAACTTCCACCACCTCCAATGGGAACCCACCACTAAGCACATCTTTCCCTCCTCCCTTCTCTCTGCTTCCCGCAGGGATCGCTCCCTACACGACTCCCTTGTCCATTCGTCCCTCCTATCCCTCCCCGCTGATCTCCCTCCTGGCAATTATCCTTGTAAGTGGAACAAGTGCTACACATGCCCTTACACTTCCTCCCTTACCACCATTCAGGGCCCCAGACAGTCCTTCCAGGTGAGGCGACACTTCACCTGTGAGTCAGCTGGGGTGATATACTGCATCCGGTGCTCCCGATGTGGCCTTCTATATATTGGCGAGACCCAACGCAGACTGGGAGACCATTTTGCTGAACACCTACGCTCTGTCCGCCGGAGAAAGCAGGATCTCTCAGTGGCCACACATTTTAATTCCACATCCCATTCCGATTCTGACATGTCTATCCACGGCCTCTTCTACTGTAAAGATGAAGCCACGCTCAGGTTGGAGGAACAACACCTTATATTCCGTCTGGGTAGCCTCCATGAACATTGGCATGAACATTGACTTCTCAAACTTCCGTTAGTGCCCCACCTCCCCCTTGTACCCCATCTGTTATTTATTTATTTAATATATTCTCTCCCCCCCCTTTTTTTTCTCTCTCTTTTTTCTTCTTCTGTCCCTCTCACTATAACTCGTTGCTCTCCCTTCTCCAGTCTGGTATCCCTTTTGCCAATCACCTGTCCAGCTCTTGGCTCCATCCCTCCCCCTCCTGTCTTCTCCTACCATTTCGGATCTCCCCCCCTCCCCCTCCCACTTTTAAATCTCTTATTATCTCTTCTTTCAGTTAGTTCTGACGAAGGGTCTTGGCCCGAAACGTCGACTGTACCTCTCCCTATAGATGCTGCCTGGCCTGCTGCATTCCACCAGCATTTTTTGTGTGTGTTGCTTGAATTTCCAGCACCTGCAGATTTCGTCGTGTCTGCCCTCTCTTCTGCTTTTATGCCTTGTCAGCCTCACCCTCCCTTTAGAATAGTTCTTGATCTTTGGGATGCAACCATCCTGCACCTTCTGAATTTCCCCAGAAATTCCAGCTGTTGCTGTTATCCCTTCCAGTGTCCCCTTCCATTCAACTTTGGCCAGCTCCTCTCTCATGCCTCTATAACTCCACTCTAATACTGACACATCTGACTGTAGTTTTCCCCCTCTCAAATTGCGGGGAAAGTTATATCATATTATAATCACTTCCTCCTCGGAGTTCCTTTACCTTAAGCTTCCTAATCAAATCTGGGTCATTACATAACACCTAATCCAGAACAGTCTTTCCGCTAGCACTAAAATGCCATCTCATAGGCTTTCTACAAATCCCACTTTTGGGATCCAGCACCATACTGATTTTCCTAATCTACCTGCTATTTGTAATCCCCCGGGATTATTGTAACATTGCCCATTTTACATGCCTTTTCTGTCTGTCATTGTAATTTGCACAAAGTTCAAAGTAAATTCATTATTGAAGTGTGTATAGATATATATCACCATATACAGCCCTGAGATTCATTTCCTTGCATGTATCCTCGATAAATCCTTAGAATAATAACCATAACAGAATCAATGAAATGCTGCACTTGGACATTCAACCAGTGTGCAAAATACAAAACAAAATAAAAAAAGCACTAATGATAAATAAATGAGCAATAAATATCGAGAACATGACATGAGGAGTCCTTGAAAGTAAGTCCATAGGTTGTGGGAACATTTCAGTGATAGGGCAAGTGAAGTATCCCCTCTGGTTCAAGAGCCTGATGGTTGAGGGGTAATAACTGTCCCTGAACCCGGTGATGTGGGTCCTGAGGCTCCTGTACCTCCTTCCTGATGGTTGAGGGGTAATAACTGTTCCTGAACTTGGTGGTGTGGGTTCCTGAGGCTCCTGTACCTCCTTCCTGATGGTTGAGGGGTAATAAATGTTCCTGAACCTGGTGGTGTGGGTCCTGAGGCTCCTGTACCTCCTTCCTGATGGTTGAGGGGTAATAACTGTCCCTGAACCCGGTGATGTGGGTCCTGAGGCTCCTGTACCTCCTTCCTGATGGTTGAGGGGTAATAAATGTTCCTGAACCTGGTGGTGTGGGTCCTGAGGCTCCTGTACCTCCTTCCTGATGGTTGAGGGGTAATAACTGTTCCTGAACCCAGTGATGTGGGTCCTGAGGCTCCTGTACCTCCTTCCTGATGGTTGAGGGGTAATAACTGTCCCTGAACCCGGTGATGTGGGTCCTGAGGCTCCTGTACCTCCTTCCTGATGGTTGAGGGGTAATAACTGTTCCTGAACTTGGTGGTGTGGGTCCTGAGGCTCCTGTACCTCCTTCCTGATGGTTGAGGGGTAATAACTGTTCCTGAACCTGGTGGTGTGGGTCCTGAGGTTCCTGTACCTCCTTCCTGATGGTTGAGGGGTGATAACCGTTCCTGAACCTGGTAGTGTGGGCCCTGAGGCTCCTGTACCTCCTTCCTGATGGTTGAGGGGTAATAACTGTTCCTGAACCTGGTGGTGTGGGTCCTGAGGCTCCTGTACCTCCTTCCTGATGGTCGAGGGCTAATAACTGTTCCTGAACCTGGTGGTGTGGGTCCTGAGGCTCCAGTACCTCCTTCCTGATGGTTGAGGGGGTAATAACTGTTTCTGAACCTGGTGGTGTGGGACCTGAGGCTCCTGTACCTCCTTCCTGATGGCTGAGGGGTAATAACTGTTCCTGAACTTGGTGTTGTGAGTCCTGAGCCTCCTGTACCTCCTTCCTGATGGTTGAGGGGGTAATAACTGTTCCTGAACCTGATGGTGTGGGTCCTGAGGCTCCTGTACCTCCTTCCTGATGGTTGAGGGGTAATAACTGTTCCTGAACCTGGTGGTGTGGGACCTGAGGCTCCTGTACCTCCTTCCTGATGGTTGAGGGGTAATAACTGTTCCTGAACCTGGTGGTGTGGGTCCTGAGGCTCCTGTACCTTCCTGATGGCAGCAGTGAGAAGAGAGCATGACCTGGATGGTGGCGGTCCCTGATCATGGACACTAATTTCCTGTGATGATGTCTTGTGTAGATGTTGTGTAGGCTTTACCCATGATGGACTGGGCCATATCCATTACTTTTTGTAGGATTTTCTGTTAAAGGGCACATCTTGGCTACTGTTTGGAGGTCTGTATATAACTTCCATTAGAGTCTTTTTACCCTTGCAGTTTCTTAACTCTATCCACAATAATTGTACATCTTCCAATCCTATATCACCTCTTTCTAAGGATTTGATTTCATTTTTTTTAAACCATTTTTTTCCTACCTACCGCCTGTCCTTTCGATACCATGTGTATGCTTGGAAGTTAAGTTGCCAACTATGATCTTCTTTCAGCCTTGACTCTGTGATGCCCAAAACGTCACACCTGCCGATCTTTAATTGTGCGACAAGATCGTCTACCTTATTCCATTCACTGTGGGCATTCAAACATAACACACTCAGTCCTGTATTCATCACCCTTTTCGATTTTGTCCCCGTGTTACACTTCAACTCATCTCACTGGCTGCAAATTTGCTCGATCATCTGTCTGCCTTTCCTGACAGTCTCACGACACACTGCACCTAGTTGGGAATGAACTGCCCCACCCTCAGCCCTCTCACTCTGCCAAATAAGTTTCAACCCTCTCCAACGGCTCTGGCAAAGCTGCCCACAAGGGTCAGGTTTGAACCCCTCATGGGTTCAGGTGTAACCCGTCCCTTTTGTACGGGTCATGCCTTCCCTAGAAGCGATCCCAACGATCCTGAAATCTGAAACCCTGGCCCCTGCACTAATTCTTCAGCCACACGTTCACCTGCCGAATCGTCCTATCCTTACCCTCACTGGCAGCCATCCAGTGGTTACTGATCTGGAGGTCCTGCTTTTCAGCTTTCTACCTAACTCCTTAAATTCTCTCTCCAGTACCTCCTCACCTTTGCTACCGACGTACCCTTTACAATGCCATGGAGCGGATCGGAGACATCTCCGACCCTGGCACTGGCAGGCAATATACCATCCGGATATCTTTGTGGCGTGTTGTGCTTTCTTCATAATTGCACAGGAATGGTCCTCTGAAATGGTACCACCAAGGAATTTAAAGTCGCTGACACTCTCCACCTCAGATCCTCTGACGAGGACTGGCTCACGGATCTCCAGTTTCCTCTGCCTGAAGTCAATCATCAGCTCCTAAGTCTCGCTGACATTGGGTGAGAGGCTGTAGTCGCGACACCACTCAGCCAGATTTTCAATCTCCCTCCTATTTGTCACCACCTTTGATTTGGCCGACAACACTGGCGTCATCAGCAAACTTGAAAATGGCATTGGAGCTGTGCTCAGCCAAGCAGTCGCCGTGTAAAGCGAGTACAGCAGGGGGGTAGGCACACGGATTTGTGGTGCACCTGAGCTGTAGAGATCGTGGAGGATTCCATTCGCACTGACGGGGGGCAGCAAGTGAGGAAATCAACGATCCAGTGGCACAATGAGGTATTGGGGCCCAGCTCTTGAAGTGTGACAATTAGTTTTGAAGGGGTGTTGCCGATAAAGAGCATCCTGAGGTATGGATCTTTGCTGCCCAGATGTTCCAGGGTTGAGTGAAGAGGCAATGGGGTGGTATCTGTGTGGACCTGTCGCTCGGGTAGGTAAACTGGAGTAGATCCAAGTCTTTTCAGGCAGGAGTGTATAAGTTTCATCACCAACCCCTCAGAACACTTCGTCACTGTGGGTGTAAATGTTACTGGATGATCGCCACTGAAGCAGGTCACCACCTTCTTTTTAGGCAGCGGTACAACTGAGTCCTACTTGAAGCAGGTAGGTACTGCAGAGCGCCGAAGTGAGAGGTTAAAGATATCGGTGAACGCTCCAGCTAGTTGATCAGCACAGGTCTTTAATACTTGGCCAGATACCCCATCCGGGATGGACGGTTTCCGTGAGTTCACCCTCCTGAAAGACGCTCTCACGCCGGCCTCAGAGCCTGAAATCACAGGGTCACTGGGGTCTACGGGAGTTTCTGAAAGTTCCTCCGGTCGAAGCAAGCATAGAAGACATTGAGCTCGTCCGGGAGGGAAGTCTTGGTTTCACTAGTCACAGCATTTAAGCCCTGTCACAGCAGTCGAGCATCCTTCAGTGATTCATGTCTGGTCTGGAATTGCCGCGTCACATGTGAGATGCCTTTCCAGACCTGAATACCACCGATCTGGCCCTCAGCAGATTGGGGATCTCGTGGTTCATCCAGGGCTTCTGACTGGGGAAGACTCTGAATGAACTTGTGGAGACACTCATCTTACAACTTTTTTGTTACAAGGTCGGTGACAACCACGATCCTCTGATGAATCCTTGAACACGGCGCACTCCACCAACTTGAAACAATCCCATAGCCGCTCCTCTGCCTCCTGCGACCACCTCTTTGTTGTCCTCATCTCTGGGGCCCTGCTCTTCAGCCGCTGTCTGTAATCAGATAGGAGAAGGACAGCCAAGCGATCAGCTTTCCGGGCATGGCACAGCAGGCACTCCTTATAGCAGTGGTCGAGTGTGTTGGGACCCCCGGTGCTGCAGGTTAAATGCTGATGATAACTGGGCAGAGATTTCTTCTAACAAGTCTGAGTGAAGTCCTCGACTACGACTTCAAATGCGTCAGGGTGGAGTGTTGTTTGGTGATGGCAGCATCGAATATCTTGACAGCCTGATTAACGTCAGCCTTTGGTAGTATGTAAACTGTGGTCAGGATCACAGGGAGAACTCTCTCGGTAAGTAGAAATGTCGGCACTTAATCCAGGTCAGGGGAATAACTGTGCAACAAAATTGCCCTGTCCGAACACCACAAAGAGTTTATCGTGCAACATAGACACCAAACTTTTGCCTTCACAGAATCAGCAGTTCAGTCCATCCTCTGCATCGAGAAGCCTCTGGGTTTTATTAGCATATCCGGAGAGTCCCAGGAGAGCCACATCTCTGTGAAACACAGAACACACAATTCCTCATTTCCCTCCCATACAGCAATCCTCACCGTTAAGTTTTCAGTCCTGTTCTCCAGCGACAGCACATTTGATAACAAGAGTCTCATCCCTCTGCGCCCCAGCCTGGCCTGGAGTTTTCCCCTCCTCCAGCCACGGCAAAGAACCTTTGTCTGCTTAACAGTGGGTACCACGACATTACAAGATGAAAGACCATAAGACCATACAATATAGGGTCAAAATGAGGACATTTGGCCCATCGAGCCTGCTCTAGTATTTCATCACGGCTGATCCATTTACCCTCTCAGCCCCAGTCTCCTGCCTTCCCCCTGTATCCCTTCATGCCCTGACTAATCAAGAATCTATCAACCTCTGCCGGTGAGAACAGCGGGAAGAGTTTAAAAGCGAGCAGAGTTGAGAAGGTGACGGTTATTCCTTCGGCAGTTTGAACGGGGACGACTGCGCAAGCACGTGGAGGTCGGCCAGTGAGAACAGCGGGAAGGATTTAAGAGGAAGACAGATTTACAGAGCAGGCATCGGAGGAGAAGGCGCTGGAGTAGAGGGAGACAGAGTACGAAGGCTTTGGCTCAACGGGGCTTCGACGATAAAGGGTCGAGGCCAGGTAGGTTATCTGTTTAAAATAAAGGCAGAGAGTATGTGTGTGAGGCCGGTTTTCTGTGCCCGGTGTCAGATGTGGGAGGTCCTAGAGACTCCCGGCCTCCCAGACGGCCACATCTACACCAGGTGTGTCGAGCAGCAGCTCGTTAGAGACCGCGTTAGGGAACTGGAGATGCACCTCGATGACCTTCGTCTGGTCAGGGAGAGGGAGGAGGTGATAGGTAGGAGCTATAGGCAGGTAGTCACCCCGGCACCACAGGAGACAGAGAAGTGGGTAACAGTCAGGAGAGGGAAACGCAAGAAGCAGGTGCTAGAGAGTACCCCAGTGGCTGTCCCCCTATATAATAAGTATTCCTGCTTGAGTGCTGTTGGGGGGGAATGTCCTGCCTGGGGGAAGGAACGGTGGCCGTGCCTCTGGCACAGAGTCTGGCCCTGTGGCTCAGAAGGGTAGGGAAAGGAAGAGGATGGCAGCAGTGATAGGGGACTCTATAGTTAGGGGGTCAGACAGGCGATTCTGTGGACGCAGGAAAGAAACGCGGATAGTAGATTGCCTCCCAGATGCCAGGGTCCAGGATGTTTCTGATCACGTCCACGATATCCTGAAGTGGGAAGGAGAACAGCCAGAGGTCGTGGTACATATTGGTACCAATGACATGGATAGGAAAAGGAAGGAGGTCCTGAAAACAGACTACAGGGAGTTAGGAAAGAAGTTGAGAAGCAGGACCTCAAAGGTAGTAATCTTGGGATTACTGCCTGTGCCACGTGACAGTGAGTATAGGAATAGAATGAGGTGGAGGATAAATGTGTGGCTGAGGGATTGGAGCAGGGGGCAGAGATTCAGATTTCTTGATCATTGGGACCTCTTTTGGGGCAGGTGTGACCTGTACAAAACGGACAGGTTGCACTTGAATCCGAGGGGGACCAATATCCTGGTGGGGAGGTTTGCTAAGGCTATTGGGGAGAGTTTAAACTAGAATTGCTGGGGGGTGGGAACCGAACTGAAGTGACGGGGAAAAGGGAGGTTGGCTCACAAATAGAGAAGGTTTGCAGACAGTGCGAGAGGGACGATAGGCAGGTGATAAAGAAGGGACGTGCTCAGACCGATGGTTTGAGATGTGTCTATTTTAATATGAGAAGCATCATGAATAATGCAGATGAGCTTAGAGCATGAATCAACACTTGGAGCTATGATGTTATGGCCTTTGCAGAGACTTGGATGGCTCAGGGGCAGGAATGGCTACTTCAAGTGCCAGGTTTTAAATGTTTCAGAAAGGACAGGGAGGGAGGCAAAAGAGATGGGGGTGTGGCACTGTTGATCTGAGATAGTGTCACGGCTGCAGAAAAGGAAGAAGTCATGGAGGGGTTGTCTACAGAGTCTTTGTGGGTGGAAGTTAGGAAGAGGGAGGGGTCAATAACACTACTGGGTGTTTTTTATAGACCACCCGATAGTAACAGGGGCATCGAGCAGCAGACAGGGAGAGAGATTCTGGAAAGATGTAATAATAACAAGGTTGTTGTGGTGGGAGATTTTAATTTCCCAAATATTGATTGGCATCTCCCTAGAGTGAGGGGTTTAGATGGGGTGGAGTTTGTTAGGTGTGTTCAGGAAGGTTTCCTGACACAATATGTAGATAAGCCTACAAGAGGAGAGGCTAGTATCTAGTATTGGGAAATGAACCTGGTCAGGTGTCAGGTCTCTCAGTGGGACAGCATTTTGGAGATAGTGTTCACAATTCTATCTCCTTTACCATAGCATTGGAGAGGGATAGGAACAGATAAGTTAGGGAAATGTTTAATTGGAGTAATGGGAAATATGAGGCTATCAGGCCGGAACTTGGAAGCATAAATTGGAAACAGATGTTCTCAGAGAGACGTACGGAAGAAATATGGCAAATGTTCAGGGGATATTTGCATGCGGTTCTGCATGGGTACGTTCCAATGAGACATGGAAAGGATGGTAGGGTACAAGATCTGTGGTGCATAAAGGCTGTTGTAAATCTAGTCAAGAAGAAAAGAAGAGCTTACGAAAGGTTCAAAAACTAGGTAATGATAGGAATCTAGAAGATTATAAGGCTCGCAGGAAGGAGTTTAAGAATGAAATAAGGAGAGCCAGAAGGGGCCATGAGAAGGCAAACAGGATTAAGAAAAACCACAAGGCATTCTACAAGTATGTGAAGAGCAAGGGGATATGACGTGAGAGAATAGGACCAATCAAGTGTGACAATATAGAGGTGTGTATGGAACCGGAGGAAATAGCGGAGGTACTTAATGAACAGTTAATGGAGGTACTTCAGTATTCACTACGGAAAAGGATGAGGAAGTGGAGGGATGGGTTAGTAAATTTGCTGATAACACAAAGGTTGGAGGTGTTGTGGATAGTGTGGAGGGCTGTCAGAGGTTACAACGGGACATTGATAGGATGGAAAACTGGGCTGAGAAGTGGCAGATGGAGTTCAACCCAGATATTTGTGAGGTGGTTCATTTTGGTAGGTCAAATATGATGGCAGAATATAGTATTAATGGTAAGACTATTGGCAGTGTGGAGGATCAGAGGGATCTTGGGGTCCGAGTCCATAGGACACTCAAAGATACTATGCAGGTTGACTTTGTGGTTAAGAAGGCATACGGTGCATTGGCCTTCATCAATCATGGGATTGAGTTTAAGAGCTGAGAGGTAATGTTACAGCTATATAAGACCCTGGTCAGACCCCACTTGGAGTACTGTGCTCAGTTCTGGTCGCTTCACTATAGGAAGGATGTGGGCTGCAGAGGAGATTTGCCTGGATTGGCTAGCATGCCTTATGAGAATAGGTTAAGCGAACTCAGCCTTTTCCTCCTTGGGAGCATCAGAGGATGAGGGGTGACCTGATAGAGGTGTATAAGATAATGAGAGACAATGATCATGTGGATTGTCAGAGGCTTTTCCCTAGGGCTGAACTGGCTAGCACAAGAGGGCGTAGTTTGGAAGTAGGTACAGAGGACATGTCAGGGGTAAGTTTTTTTTATGCAGAGAGTGGTGAGTGTGTGGAATGGGCTGCTGGCAGCGCTGGTGGAGGAAATGATCAGGTCTTTTAAGAGACTCCTGGATGGATACATGGAGCTTAGAAAGATAGACGGCTACGGGTAAAGCCTAGGTAGTTCTAAGGTAGGGACATGTTCGGCACAGCTTTGTGGGCCGAAGGGCCTGTGTTGTGCTGTATGTTCTCTATGTTTCTATGTTAAATACACTCAATGACTTGGCCCCCACAGCTGTCTGTGGCAACAAATTCCACAGATTCACTTCACTCTGGCTAAACATCTCTGTACTAAATGGACGTCCCTCCATTCTGAGGCTGTGTCCTCTGGTTCAAGACTACCCCACTATTGGAAACATCCTCTCCACATTCACCTATCTTTTAATATTCGCTAGGTTTCAATGAGATCCCCCACATTCTTCTGAATTCCAGAGAATACAGGCCCAGAGCCATCAAATGCTCCTCATGTGACAAGACTTTCAATCCTGGAATTATTTTTGTGAACCTCCATTGAAGCCTCTCCAGTTTCAGCACATCCCTTCTTAGATAAGGGGCTCGAAACTGCTCACAATACCAGTGCTTTATAAATCTTCAGCTTTACATCCTTGCTTTTATATTCTAGTCCTCTCGAAATGAATGCTAACATCACATTTGCCTTCCTTACACCGACAATCTGAAAATTAAACTTTTGGGGAATCCTACATGAGGACTCCCAAGGCCCCTTGTGCCTCAGATTTTTGAACTTTCTCTCCATTTAGAAAATAGCTAGCCTTTTCATTTCTCCTACCAAAGCGCATGACTACATACTTCCATTTGCCACTTCTCTGCCTTTTTCCCTAACCTACAGAAAGAGTAGAGCAGTGGGCTGAGCATACACCCCTGAGGTGCACCAGTGTTGATCGTCAGTGAGCTGGAGATACTGTCATCAATCCGCACAGATTGTGGTCTTCCGGGTGAGGATCCAATTGCAGAGGGAGGTACAGAGGCCCAGGTTCTGCAACTTCTCGCTTAGGATTGTGGGAATGATGGTGTTAGATGCTGAGCTATAGTCGATGAACAGCATCCTGACGTAGGTGTTTGTGTTGTGCAGGTGGTCTAAGGCTGTGTGAAGAGCCATTGAGATTGCGTCTGCCATTGATCTGTTGTGGTGATAGGCAATATGCAGTGGGTCCAGGTCCTTGCTGAGGCTAGACCTCCTGTACGTTAAAGATGAATCCACCTCATTGTTGCACATTATTGAGTACGTGAACTGCACTCTCTCTATAACCGCGATGCTCTATTCTGAACTCCGTTGCTGGTTTTCGCTTGTACTACCTCGATGTACTGATGTAATGAAATGATCCGTATGCATGGCTTGCAAAACAAAGCTTTTTGCCGTACACGTGACAATACTTAACAATCCCAGTTCGGTCCTCAGCACTTACCCTCTGAACCAGCCTGGCTGATCATCTGTTTGACGAGAGCTGCCGTCTCAGGCCACACAATGCTGGTGAGACGTTTTAGTTTCTCCTGAAAGAGAAGAACAGGCAGCCATAAGGAAACATTTTCTTGGGGAAGCGCGAGTCAAACCCCTTATGATACCTCGTAATAGACAGAAGTTATGGTTCAAGTAGTTGAGAAGCATTCAACAGTTCAGAAATTTGCGTTCACATACCACCTTTCAAAACAAAGCACAAGACATCGCTAGCAACAAAAATATTCACAATGAGTCACATGAGGACATAATAGGACAAAAACTCACTGGAATTCAGAAGAATGAGGGGTGACCTTATTGAAACCTATCGAATGTTGCAAGGCCTTGATAGAGTGGATATTGAGAGGATGTCTCCTGTGGTCTGGGAGTCTAAGACCAGAGGGTACAGACAGTGGTTGTGGAGAGGATGTTTCCTATAGTGGGGGAGTCTAGGACCAGAGGACACAGATAGAGTGGATGTGGAGAGGATGTTTCCTATAGTGGGGGAGTCTAGGACCAGAGGGCACAGATAGAGTGGATGTGGAGAGGATGTTTCCTATAGTGGGGGAGTCTAGGACCAGAGGACACAGATAGAGTGGATGTGGAGAGGATGTTTCCTATAGTGGGGGAGTCTAGGACCAGAGGACACAGATAGAGTGGATGTGGAGAGGATGTTTCCCATAGTGTGGGAGTCTCGGACCAGAGGACACAGATAGAGTGGATGTGGAGAGGATGTTTCCTACAGTGGGGGAGTCTAGGACCAGAGGACACAGATAGAGTGGATGTGGAGAGGAAGTTTCCTGTAGTGGGGGAGTCTAGGACCCAAGGGCACAGATAGAGTGGATGTGGAGAGGATGTTTCCTATAGTCGGGGAGTCTAGGACCTGAGGGCACAGATAGAGCGGATGTGGAGAGGATGTTTCCTATAGTGGGGGAGTCCAGGACCAGAGGACACAGATAGAGCGGATGTGGAGAGGAAGTTTCCTGTAGTGGGGGAGTCTAGGACCAGTGGACACAGATAGAGTGGATGTGGAGAGGATGTTTCCTATAGTGGGGGAGTCTAGGACCAGAGGGCACAGATAGAGTGGATGTGGTGAGGATGTTTCCTATAGTGGGGGAGTATAGGACCAGAGGGCACAGATAGAGTGGATGTGGTGAGGATGTTTCCTATAGTGGGGGAGTCTAGGACCAGAGGACACAGATAGAGTGGATGTGGAGAGGATGTTTCCTATAATGGGGGAGTCTAGGACCAGAGGGCACAGATAGAGTGGATGTGGAGAGGATGTTTCCTATAGTGGGGGAGTCTCGGACCAGAGGGCACAGACAGAGTGAATGTGGTCGGGGAGTGTTGGACCAGAGGACACAGCTTCAGAATAGAGGGGTGTCCTTTTAAAATAGAGATGAGGAGGAATTTCTTTAGCCAAGGAGCGGTGAATCTGTGGAATTCGTCACCAGAGGCGGCTGTGGAGGCCGCGTCTTTGGGTGTACTTAAGGCAGAGCTTGATAGGTTCTTGATTAGTCAGGGCTTGAAGGGATACGGCGAGAAATCAGGAAATTGAGGTTGAGGGGATCAGTGTGGAGGAATTTTCAAGCATCAAAGGGTCAAAATGGAGTAAATGGAATAAATGCCTGAAGCCTGTGAAAGGCGAGAGTGGGGGTGGGGGGGAACCGAACGCACCAGTCTGTCCCTGTTTATGTAATGTTTTATCACACGTTAGCATATTTCTGCCAGAGCGGCTTCATTATTGTGATTAAAGGGCAACAGAATGTATTGTGTGTCTGCACAGGGGTCATGTATGAGGATTGACTGTGAACGTTGTCCTTTTCTTTCGATTTAAACCCCAAGGCCTGCATCCCACTGTCTCATCAATGGAATGTGCTGTGATCACGAGTGCATGAACAGCTGATAACTAACCGATACCCCGTTTGTAGAGCCTACTGATATGCACCCAACTGTATCAATGAAGCTGTACTTGAAGCTGTTTTCAGAACTCTGACACCCCGCTCTTAGGGAAGAGTTCTCTGTGGTATCACGAATAAAGGTTGGTTGAAGCGATCTCCTCCGTGTCTGAGTGCAGTTCCTAATATTTCTCCAACAATCAGCCATGATGAATGGCAGAGCAGACGATGGGCCAAGTGGCCTAATTCTGCTCCTGTATCTTATGGTCTCATAACCAAAGCCTGGTCCAGGAGTTCGATTTCAAGATGGCATGTTCTGTGTGATGCAGGCAATGGTTCTAAATATACTTTCAGATACTGCCTGTTACACTGCTGGCATGTCGGGCAGCAGTGACAGTCCCCCATCTCTGGCGGTGTTCAGGGCTTCCTTCATCGTGTCAGAGGCTCAGTGTTCACGACTGTCTTGTTTTACTGGTCAGGGTTGTTAGCTCTGAGCTCAATCCCCGAACCTGGAGGATCGGAGGATTGCCCTTAGTCTGGTCCCTACGCTCTGACCTGTTGGCAAGACCCAAAGCATAAAGCCCTGACCCCAGCCAGCGTACCTCTCCGGGTCATTAAGGCACGCAAGCCTCCAAATCACGACAAGGTTCTGGTCCTCCTGGAGGACTTTTAAATCAACATAATGATCTCAAGATCTTCTGATGGACTTGGCGAACCAGGCACTTTAAGTGGATGAAGATTCATTGCCATGGCTGGAAGTGAGGTAAGATGGGGGAGGGGTGGAGAACGACTCCAAGCCAGGCTGAAAGGCAGAGATGAGGCCCCGTCTACCCAGCATCTTGTTGGCAGATGCGCAGTCACTGGAGAACAACATTGAGGACCTGGGGGCAAGATCGCTGTGTCAAAGGGAAATGAGAGACTGTTATGTTGTATGTCTGACTGGAACTTGGCTTTCTCCAAGCGCACCACATACAGTGATCAGAGCCGAAGGCTTCTCGATTCATACCAAAGACCAAGCTGCTGATTTAGAAAAGGTAAAAGGAAGAGGTGAGAGGAGTGTGTTTGATGATAAACCCCCAGTGGTTTTGTCAAACTCGTGTCCCTCACCCCCACCCCCGCCGACTTGGAACACCTAACAGTCAAATGCCATCTGTTCTACTTAGAAAGGGCGTTCTTATCTATAATCCTGACCGCAGTTTACATACCGTCGGTGGCCAAGTATAATTAAGTGCTTGCGATACTGCACAATACCTTCTCCAAACTAGAAACAGTCCATACCGACACATTTCAAATCATAGTCGAGGACTTCAACTAGGCTTTCTTGAAGAAAACACTGCCCAATTACCATCAGCACCAGACATCCCAACACACGAGACCACTGTTATACTATGATAAGGAACGCCTGCTGTTCCATGCCCAGACCACCTTTCGGTAAATCTGATCACTTGGCTGGCCTTCTCCTACCTGCATACAGGTAGAGACTAAACAGACAACAACGAGCTGGCCTCAGGAGGCAAAGGATTACTTTGATTTGGTGGACTGGGCCATGTTCAGGAACTCAGCTGTGGATGTAAACGAATACACTACGGTTGTCACAGACTTTATTAAAACAGTCGTGGATGAGCATTTCCCCACAAATTCATTCAGAGTCTTCACCAACCCTGGATGAACCACGAGATCCTCAGTCTGCTGTGGGCCAGACTAGAGGCATTCAATCTGGTGACCAAAAAACTCATAGGTATTACAGGAACGACCTCCAGAAAGTCACCTCACAGGCGGAGCGGTAATTCTGGACCAAACCTGAATCAACGAGGATGCTCAACAGTTCTGGCAGGGCTTGAATACTGTCAAGTTAAATCAAGCGACAGAGGAGACAGCAGGAATTCACTTCCAGATGACTCGATGCCTTCTACGCTCACTTTGACCGTCAAAACATTTAAGCGGCCGTCATGAACTCCCACATCCCCCAAAGGATTCTGTGAGTTCAGAGCCCAAGGCCGACGTACAAACAGGCTTCAGGAGGGTGAAGCTACAAAAATCACCCGGCCCAGACGGGGTACCTGGCGAAGTACTAAAGACCTGAGCTGGAGTGTTCACTGAGAGCTTTAACCTCTCGCTTCTGCAGTGTGTGGTTCAAGCAGGCTTCAATTACACCAGTGCCCAAGAAGAATGTGGGTGACTTGCTTCAATGACTAATGTCCAGTAGCATTTACGTTGGCAGTGAAGTGTCTTGAGAGGTTGCTGATGAAACATATCAACTCTTGCTTGAGAAGTGACTTAGGTTCGCTCCAATTAGCCTACCGGAGAAACAGGTTCACAGCAGATGCCATCTTATTGGCTCTTCACTCAAGCCTGGAACATCTGGACACAGAGATGCATACATCAGGATGCTCTTTATTGACTACAGCTCAGCATACAATACCACCACACCCTCAATAAGGTCAAAGACCGTGGCATAACTACCTTTTAGATTATGAGGACACGCAGTCCTCTTTTATTGTCATTTAGTAATGCATGCATTAAGAAATGATACAATATTTCCTCCGGTGTGATATCACAAAACACAGGACAGACCAAGACTGAAAAAACTAACAAAACCACATAATTATAACATATAGTTACAACAGTGCAACAATACCATAACTTGATGAAGAAGTCCATGAGCACAGTAAAAGTTCAAAGTATCTCAAATGTCCCACATATCATGCAGACGGGAGAAGGAAGAAAAACTGTCCCTGCCATGCCCGACCACAATCCGTCTCTGAGATATCCGAAAACTTCAAGCCTCCGAATCAGCTCTCCGACACTGAGTACTGAGTGCCATCTCTGTCCGAACGATTCGACCTCAATCTCGGTCGCCAACAGCAGGCAAAGCCGGGGATTTTGAGGCCTTCCCTCCAGAAGATTCCCAACTGCGCAGTAACGACAGCAGCGAACGGGCGTTTCAGAAATTTCTCCAGATATTCCTCTGTGTTTTCACGTCCCTGTCCATCAAATCAGAATTGTCTACGGCCCCTATTTAACAGATGCGATATCATTTTTCGCGGGAGGGCCGCGCACGCTGCTCTCTCTCCTCTCCTCCAGCGGTGCGCTGCTCTCCTCCTTGTACCATTGGATCCTGGATTTCCTCCTTCGCAGACCCCGGTCTGTTCGAACGGAGATCTCCTCCACCATCTCCAGCAGCCGACTTGCTCTACTCTCTTTAAACGAACGATTGTGAGGCTAAGCACAGCTCCAACGCCATATTCAAGTTTGCTGACTACACGACTGTCACCGGCCGTACCAAAGCTGGTGATGAACCAGCATTTAGGAGGGAGATTGAAAACCTGGCTGAGTGGTGCCACAACGACAGCCTCTTGCTCAATATCAGCCAGACCAAGGAGCTGATTATAGACTCCGGAGCCAGTCCTCACTGGAGGGTCAGAGGTGGAGATTACTAGGTGTTATTTCAGAAGACCTGTCCTGGGCCATGTACGTAAGTGCAGTTACAGAGAAAACAAGGCAGTAACTCCACTTCCTTCAGAGTTTTGCAGAGATTCAGCATGACATCTGAAACTTCGACAGATTTCTGTAGTGGAGAGTATATTGACTGGCTGCATCACAGCCTGCTGAGGAAATGTTGGGGCAGTCCAGAACCAGAGGCCACAGTTTAAGAATAAGGGGTAGACCATTTAGAACGGGGTTGAGGAAAAACCTTTTCACACAGAGGGTTGTGGTTCTGTGGAATGCTCTGCCTCAGAAGGGGTGGAGGCCAATTCTCTGGATTCTTTCAAGAAAGAGTTAGATAGAGCTCTTAAAGATAGCGGAGTGAAGGGATACGGGGAGAAGGCAGGAACGGGATACTGATAGTGGATGATCAGTCATGATCGTAGTGAATGGCGGTGCTGGCTCGAAGGGCTGAATGGCCTACTCCGGCACCTATTGTCTATTGTCTCTTGAAACTCCAAAGCCCCTGAATGGAAAATCCTACAAAAAGCAGTGGATACGGCCCAGTCCATCACAGGTAAAGCCCTACCCAGTACTGAGCACATAAACACGGAGCACTGTTACAGGAAAGCAGCATCCATCATCAGGGACCCCCACTATCAAGGTCATGATCCCTTCTCACTGCTGCCATCAGGAAGGAGGTACAAGAACCTCAGAACTCACAGCAGGTTCAAGAACAGTTATTACCCCTCAACCATCAGGAAGGAGGTACAGGAGCCTCAGGACCCACACCACCAGGTTCAGGAACAGTTATTACCCCTCAACCATCAGGAAGGAGGTACAGGAGCCTCAGGACCCACACCACCAGGTTCAGGAACAGTTATTACCCCTCAACCATCAGGAAGGAGGTACAGGAGCCTCAGGACCCACAGCACCAGGTTCAGGGATTACCCCTCAACCCACAGACTCTTGAACCAAAGGTGATACCTTCACTCACCCCATCACTGAAATGTTCCCACAATCAATGGACACACTTTAAAGGACTCCTCATCTCATGCTCTCGATATTTATTGCTTATTTATTATTATTTCTTTCCTTTTGCATTTGCAAACTCTTCTTTCATCCTTCCCAATTCCAGTAAGTACAGTCCCAGGCGACTCAATCCCGCCTCATAGTCTAACCCCCCCCTCATCTCTGGAATCAGCCTGGTGAACCTCCTCTGCACTGCCTCCAAAGCCAGTATCTCCTTCCTCAAGTAAGGAGACCAGAACTGCACGCAGTACTCCAGGTGCAGCCTCACCAGTACCCTGTATAGTTGCAGCATAAACTCTCTGCTCTTAAATTCAATCCCTCTAGCAATGAAGGCCAACATCCCAGTTGTCTTCTTGATAGCCGGCTGCATCCGCAAACTAACCTTTTGTGATTCATGCACAAGCACTCCCAAGTCCCTCTGCACAGCTGCATGCTGCAATCTTTTACCATTTAAATAATAATCTGCTCTTTCATTTTTCCTTCCAAAGTGGATGACCTCGCATTTACCAACATTGTACTCCATCTGCCAGACCCTTGCCCACTCACTTAACCTATCTATATCTCTCTGTAGACTCTCCGTATCCTCTGCTTTTCCATCTCAAAGCTTTCCTGTGTGCGTGCACCAGGGCAGCAAGCGCAGAGTGACTGCCTGTTTCCTCCGGGTGCTCCCGTTTCCTCCCACTATCCAAAGACATCCCGGTTGGTGGGTCAATTGGTCTTTGTAAGTGGGTGGGTGGGTGCGCAGTTCTAAATCACCTTGTGTAGAAGATGAGAAATTGACCCAAAGCGTGTTAAAACGATCAAATGATCCAGGTGACAAAGGCCTGCGTCAAGATTCAGTTACAAAACTGGGGCAATGTTATGAAGGCAGAGGAGGCAGAAATCAGCCAGTGAAGAGGAAAGTTCCACCAAATGTACTCACTTGATCTTCGAAGACGATCTTTCCCAAAGCCTTTCGGTTGATGGTTCCATCTTGCAGAAGAATTTCTACAACGAGAAAACCCGCTTGAGTTATACCTGTGAACGAACTGCAGCTTCTGTTTACTCAGCAAAACAATGTCGCTTGGTCAGCTGAAGCCCAGCTGTTTATTTGGGAGAATCTGCAGAACTGCAGAAAAAAATTACGTTTCAGAACACTGGTCCATTGGGGCAAAGTAGTTCAATAGACTGTGGGGACTGAAACGAAGTTTCACTTTTAAACCCTTTACTCCTTCACAAGTATCCTCACTGATGGAGGCAAAGCTGAACATGAAAGATGATTATCATCGGACAAACTATTCACTGGACCCTATCCTGGCACGGACCGTGCGCCAGGGGCGACGGTCTCCAGCGTGGACCGTATGCCAGGATAACCTGTCTGCAGTGACCAACACACGCCTCGTTGCTTGCAGGGATTAGCGCCGGGAGGGAGGTTAGTGTGGGAGGACGACCGAGGAAGCGATCTCTGCAGAAAGCGGACATTAAGGGAGAGGTAATGACATGTTTGGTGTAGGATCCTGTTGAACTGACAGAAGTTGCGGAGGATGGTGTGTTGGATGCAGAGGCCAATGGGGTAGTAGGAGAGAACAAGACGAACTCTGTCACTACTAAGACGGCAGGAAGATGGAGTGAGTGCAGATATTCAGGAAATGGAGGAGATGCGGGTGAGGGCAGCGTCAATGGTGGAAGGAGGGAAACCTCGTTCTTTGAAGAAAGAGGACAGGAAGGAAACGCTTATCCTGGGAACAGATGCGGCGGAGATGTAAGAACTGAGAAAAGGGAACAGCAATTTCATAGGAGACAGGGTGGGAAGAGGTATAGTCAAGATAGCCGTGCGAATCAGTGGGTTTATAAAAAAAAAATATTGGGAGACAGTTTGTCTCCAGATCTGGAGACGGAGAGATTGAGAAGGGGGAGAGAGGTGTCAGAAATGGACCAAGTGAATTCAAGGGCAGGGTGGAAGTTAGAGGCAAAGTTGGTGAAATTGACAAGCTCAGCATGGGTGCATGAAGCAGCGCCAATGTCGCGCAGAAAGAGTCAGGGAGCGTTGTTATGGGAGGCTTGGAACATAGATTGTTCCACGTAGCCAACAATATGGCAGGCATTGCCAGGGCCCGTGCGGGTACCCGTGGTTACTCCTTGAGTTTGCAGAAAGTCTGAGGAGCTGAAGGAGAAACTGGGGTGAGGACCAGCTCTGACAGACAGAGGAAGGTGGTGGTGTAGGGGGTCTGGTTGGTCTTTTATTGAGAAAGAAGCGGAGTGCTTTACGGCCTTCTTGATGGGAGACAGAAGTGTAGAGGGACTGAACATCCATAGTGAAGATGAGGCAGTCGTGGCCAGGGAACTGCAAGTTACTGAGGAGATCGAGAGCATGAGAAGTGTCACAGATGTAGGTGGGAAGGGACTGAACCGGGGGACAGAATGGAATCGAGGTATGAGGACACGAGCTCTGTGGGGCAGGAGGAGGCAGAGGCAATGGGCCTATCTGGACAGTCAGGTTTGTGGGTCTTGGGTCGGAGGTAGAAACGAGCAGTGCAGAGTGGATGGGAGATCTCCGGAGATGAAGAAGTTGGCAGAGTTGCAGGAGGCAGTGGCCTGATGGTGAGGTGTGGGGACCTTTCCAAGGAGGAGTCGTCTGAGAGTTGCCGCCTGGCCTCAGCAAGTTGGAGGTCAGTCCGCCACTCAAAATTCGAGTTCCGTCTACTGAAAAGGAACTTCTATTAAGAGTAGGATTATCAAGTGTTACAATATCTGTTCAACTAATATCTGTAAATGTAAAAATGAACATCTTCATGATAAGAAACGATATCCAATAATGATGTCTCTCTGTTAGTTAAATTTCATGTTTTACAAAGAAATCGCATCGTGTGAACAAGCTATCGGTGAATAAATCAGATTTAAACATACCTTGTCCAAACTCCTGAACGATCTTGTGATGGGCAGCTGTTCCCTGCCTGTAGGACTGGTGCCCCATAGCGTCAGCGTTAATGGCGACTGCGCCCATTTTCTGCAGGTACTGCACAACTGATGATTTTCCACTGCCCATGTATCCAGTCAGACCGATCACATAGGGAGTCGCTGGTAAACGAGGATTATCCTGAAAATGAACCAGGATGTAAATAAATGTTGAACTAAATTCACTGATAATTATTTGTTGAATTAGTTGTTGATTTCAGATGTGATAGCAGTGGGTGTTGTATGGAGATGTATGTTATAAGTTTGGACATCATCGGAGGTAAACCTACAGGTGACAAAACCAATACCCATGTCAGGATGCTGTTCATTGACTACAGCTCAGCGTTTAGCACCATCATTCCTACAGTTCTGATTGAAAAGCTCCAGAACCTGAGCCTCTGTTCCTCCTTCTGCAACTAGACCTTCGACTTCCTAACCGGAAGAGCACAATCTGTGCGGATTGGTAATAACATTTCCTCCTCGCCGACGATCAACACTGGCGCACCTCAGGATGTGTGCTTAGCCTACCACTCTACTCTCTCTACACCCACGACTGTGTGGCTAGGCACAGCTCAAATGGCATCTATAAATTTGCTGACGATACGACGATTGTTGGCAGAATTTCAGATGGCGTCAACAGGGTGTACAGGAGTGAGATATGCCAACAACCTTGCACCCAGTGTCAGTGAGACCAAGGAGCTGACTGTGGATGTCAGAAAGGGTAAGGCAAAGACACACACACCAGTCCTCATAGACGGATCAGAAGTGGAGAGTGAGCAATTTCAAATTCTTGGGTGTCCATATCTCTGAGGACCTGACCTGGACACAGCATATCGATCCAGCTACAAAAGAAGGCATGACAGTCGCTATATTTCATTAGCAGTTTGAGGAGCTTTGGTGTGTCACCAAAAGCACCCACAAATTTCTGCAGATTATTGCAGAGAACATTCTCATTTCATCTTTAAATCTTTTTTTATTAATTATGATTGAAAATCAAGAACAGAGAAAAATACATCAAAATAATCAAGACAACATATCCATATGTAGAATAAGAGTTAAACTATCAACCAAACTGAACAGTATATCAATAATAATAAAAAAAAACAAAATGTTAAAGCTTTTTTTATGGAAAAAAAGAAAGAAAAAAGAACCCCTACTAACTAAAACAAAAAAACCCTAATAACAAAAAAAGGGGGAAAAAAACCCCATTTGGAGCACAACCCCAGAGCTATACGCCATACAAGCTTCCATAAAAAAAAGACATCAATCTGCCAACCAAATCCATATACCCAAGCATCAGGAAAGGACCATCTTTATTAACTCAAATCAAATGATAATAACGGGCAAAAGAACCCCACCTTTTCTCAAAGTCAAGTCTAGGATCAAAAGTTCGACTTCTAATTTTTTCCAAACTAAGACATAACATCACCTGAGAGAACCATTGTATCAAAATGGGAGCAGAGGCATCTTTCCATTTTAGTAAAATAGCCCTTCTAGCCAATAATGTGACAAATGCAATGACGTGTTGGTCTGATATAGAAATACCGTGAATATGTTGAGGAATTATACCAAACAAAACTGTCAATTTATTAGGTTGTAAATTGATCTTTAAAGCTTTAGAACATTCTAACTGGCTGCATCACCTTCTGGTACGGGGTGGGTGGGAGGGGGCTACTGCATGGGATCGAAGTTATCTGCAGAAAGTTGTGAAGTTAGTCAGCTCCATCATGGGCACCAGCCTCTGTAGCATCCAGGGCATCTTCAAGCAGCGGTGCCTCAAAAAGGTGACTTCCATCGTTAAGGTTCCCCAGCACCCAGGACATGCCCTCTTCTCATTGCTACCATCAGGGAGGAGGTACAGCAGCCTGAAGGCTCACACACTCAGCGATTCAGGAACAGCTTCTTTCCCTCTGCCATCCGATTTCTGAATGGAGATTGAACCCACAGACACCACCTCACCACTTTTACTACAACTCACATTTTTTTTCTATTATCACGCCGCATAGTTAACAAATTTGACAACATATGCCCATGATACTGAACCCGATTCTGATTCTGGAAATGAACGTTGATGGCGCTGGCAAGACAACAATGATGTTGATCAGCTGGAAAACCGAGAAGGGGAAGGTGATTGACGTCTTGGAGAAATGCTAAGCACCCTTAGAAGTTTGACGTTGTGGTGTTCGCCAAACTTGGCAATTAACAACTTCCTCTTCTGACTTTTATTGGCGGTGGACACTCCAACTTAAAGGTGCACTACCACCACCAACTGGACTGGAGTGTGGTGTAGAGAGTTGGGAAGTAAAACCCTACTAGTTCTTTATCCAATGAAAACTAAATTACCCAAAAAAGCCCTACGGATTGTCAATAATGGAAGACAATATTGTGAATTAAAATAAAATCACTTCCATAACTTAATAAAGTTTTTTCACACGAAAATTATCAACCCCCAAAGATTGTAACAAAGCTTGCATTTGATCTATTTCAACATTGCGTGCTTCACACTGTAATAGTATGTGTTCAACTGACAAAATCTACACGGCCCAGAGTGATGTTTACCAACAAGATACAAGGAATAATTCAGCAGTTTGCCCAATTCTGTCGTCTCTATATAATTCCTTCCGTTCTTGTTTTAACCACTTCCCCCAGAAACCCAACAGCGTTCTGTATTCTTGAAGACCTTTCCTCGCCAGTTGAGGTGAAGTCCTCAGATGGAGTCTCTCCCTGGGAGTGCTCGTGTTTATTGTAGCTCCCCCCCAGAGAGAAACTCCAGCCACTGTGCACTGAGGATGTCACCTTGACTGGCCATGAAACGTTTGCAAGCCAGCCGCCAAGCTCGGCAAACGCTGCAACATCGGATGCCTCGACCCAAGCTAGCACTCTTCACCACCATCCCGAATCCTTAGAACCTTGAGTGGCCTTGGTGAACAAGTCCAACAGTCCCTCGAGGTGGAGACACAGGCAGATTAGATGATGAGGAAAGGCCACAGGACACTCACCATCATTCGCAAAGGTATATCGTGCAAGAGCAGAGAGGTCAACCTCCAAGAGGACCACAACCTTGTTGTAGGGTTTGGTGCTACGTTGGCTGGAGTCGGGTTCCTTGGCGGGGTCACCCATGCCAAATAGGTCAAAGAGTAGAGGCCAGACTAGCACTGACTCCACCAGTCCTCCAGGTTCAGGGCTTCAGCTCGGGGCCAGCAACCCTGACCGTCAAACAAAATTGTTAGGGAAACAGCAAGGAGAATCCTTCCCTATCGGAGTGCGACAGGTATGGACAGACCTTCATTGCTGCCCTAAACGCCAGTGGCATGACAGGCAGTAAGTAAGTACAACTTTATTAAACACTGGCTGACCAAAGCTGGGTGCTATGACATTGGTAAGAATGTACAAACGTGTAGTTGCCCTGGGAAGTGGGGGAGATCAGGGGGTTCCCAACCTCTTTTATGCCATGAACCTCTACCAGTAACCATGGGGTCTATCGACCCCCAGGTTGGGTATCACTGAAATTCACAAGAATGTTGCCTACGACAGAGAGATTCAGTTCTGGGGAGTGATTGGGGTCTAGGACAGAGAGTTTCAGTTCTGGGGAGTGATTGGGGTCTAGGACAGAGAGTTTTAGTTCTGGGGAGTGATTGGGGTCTAGGACAGAGAGTTTCAGTTCTGGGGGAGTGGATGGGGTCTACGACAGAGAGTTTTAGTTCTGAAGGAGTGACTGGGGTCTAGGACAGAGAGTTTCAGTTCTGGGGGAGTGACTGGGGTCTAGGACAGAGTTTCAGTTCTGGGGAATGATTGGGGTCTAGGACTGAGAGTTTCAGTTCTGGGGGAGTGACTGGGGTCTAGGACAGAGAGTTTCAGTTCTGGGGGAGTGATTGGGGTCTAGGATGGAGAGTTTCAGTTCTGGGGGGAGGACTGGGGTCTTGGACAGTTTTTCAGTTCTGGGGGAGTGATTGGGGTCTACGACAGAGAGTTTCAGTTCTGGGGGAATGATTGGGGTCCAGGTCAGAGTTTCAGTTCTGGAGGAGTGATTGGGGTCTCGGACAGAGAGTTTCAGTTCTGGGGGATGACTGGGGTCTAGAACAGAGAGTTTCAGTTCTGGGGGAGTGATTGGAGTCTAGGACAGAGTTTCAGTTCTGGGCGAGTGATTAGAGCCTAGGACAGAGTGTTTCAGTTCTGGGGGAGTGATTGGGGTCTAGGATGGAGAGTTTCAGTTCAGGGGGAGTGACTGGGGTCTAGGATGGAGAGTTTCAGTTCTGGGGGGATGACTGGGGTCTTGGACAGTTTTTCAGTTCTGGGGGAGTGATTGGGGTCTACGACAGAGAGTTTCAGTTCTGGGGGAATGATTGGGGTCCAGGTCAGAGTTTCAGTTCTGGAGGAGTGATTGGGGTCTCGGACAGAGAGTTTCAGTTCTGGGGGATGACTGGGGTCTAGGACAGAGAGTTTCAATTCTGGGGGAGTGACTGGGGTCGAGGATGGAGAGTTTCAGTTCTGGGGGGATGACTGGGGTCTTGGACAGTTTTTCAGTTCTGGGGGAGTGATTGGGGTCTACGACAGAGAGTTTCAGTTCTGGGGGAATGATTGGGGTCCAGGTCAGAGTTTCAGTTCTGGAGGAGTGACTGGGGTCTCGGACAGAGAGTTCCAGTTCTGGGGGATGACTGGGGTCTAGGACAGAGTGTTTCATTCTGGGGGAGTGATTGGGGTCTAGGATGGAGAGTTTCAGTTCTGGGGGAGTGATTGGGGTCTCGGACAGAGAGCTTCAGTTCTGTGGGATAACTGGGGTCTAGGACAGAGAGTTGCAGTTCTGGGGGAGTGATTGGGGTCCAGGACAGAGTTTCAGTTCTGGGGGAGTGATTGGGGCCTAGGACAGAGTGTTTCAGTTCTGGGGGAGTGATTGGGGTCTAGGATGGAGAGTTTCAGTTCTGGGGGAGTGACTGGGGTCTAGGACAGAGAGTTTCAGTTCTGGGGGAGTGACTGGGGTCTACGACAGAGTGTTTCAGTTCTGGGGTAGTGATTGGGGTCTATGACAGAGTGTTTCAGTTCTGGGGGAGTGATTGGGGTCTACGACAGAGTGTTTCAGTTCTGGGGGAGTGATTGGGGTCTAGGACAGAATGTTTCAGTTCTGGGGAATGATTGGGGTCTCGGATGGAGAGTTTCAGTTCTGGGGGAGTGATTGGGGTCTAGGATTGAGAGTTTCAGTTCTGGGGGAGTGGATGGGGTCTACGACAGAGAGTTTTAGTTCTGAAGGAGTGACTGGGGTCTAGGACAGAGAGTTTCAGTTCTGGGGGAGTGATTGGGGTCTAGGACAGAGAGTTTCAGTTCTGGGGGAGTGACTGGGGTCTAGGACAGAGTTTCAGTTCTGGGGGAGTGATTGGGGTCTAGGACAGAGAGTTTCAGTTCTGGGGGAGTGACTGGGGTCTAGGACAGAGAGTTTCAGTTCTGGGGGAGTGATTGGGGTCTAGGATGGAGAGTTTCAGTTCTGGGGGGAGGACTGGGGTCTTGGACAGTTTTTCAGTTCTGGGGGAGTGATTGGGGTCTACGACAGAGAGTTTCAGTTCTGGGGGAATGATTGGGGTCTAGGTCAGAGTTTCAGTTCTGGAGGAGTGATTGGGGTCTCGGACAGAGAGTTTCAGTTCTGGGGGATGACTGGGGTCTAGGACAGAGAGTTTCAGTTCTGGGGGAGTGATTGGGGTCCAGGACAGAGTTTCAGTTCTGGGGGAGTGATTGGGGTCTAGGACAGAGTGTTTCAGTTCTGGGGGAGTGACTGGGGTCTAGGATGGAGAGTTTCAGTTCTGGGGGAGTGATTGGGGTCTAGGATGGAGAGTTTCAGTTCTGGGGGGATGACTGGGGTCTTGGACAGTTTTTCAGTTCTGGGGGAGTGATTGGGGTCTACGACAGAGAGTTTCAGTTCTGGGGGAGTGATTGGGGTCTAGGGACAGAGTTTCAGTTCTGGGGGAGTGATTGGGGTCTAGGACAGAGAGTTTCAGTTCTGGGGGAGTGATTGGGGTCTAGGACAGAGTGTTTCAGTTCTGGGGGAGTGATTGGGGTCTAGGATGGAGAGTTTCAGTTCTGGGGGAGTGACTGGGGTCTTCGACAGAGTGTTTCAGTTCTGGGGGAGTGATTGGGGTCAACGACAGAGAGTTTCAGTTCTGGGGGAGTGATTGGGGTCTAGGACAGAGAGTTTCAGTTCTGGGGGAGTGACTGGGGTCTAGGACAGAGAGTTTCAGTTCTGGGGGAGTGATTGGGGCCTAGGACAGAGTGTTTCAGTTCTGGGGGAGTGATTGGGGTCTAGGATGGAGAGTTTCAGTTCTGGGGGAGTGATTGGGGTCTCGGACAGAGAGCTTCAGTTCTGTGGGAGTGACTGGGGTCTAGGACAGAGAGTTTCAGTTCTGGGGGAGTGATTGGGGTCTAGGACAGAGTTTCAGTTCTGGGGGAGTGATTGGGGTCTAGGACAGAGTGTTTCAGTTCTGGGGGAGTGATTGGGGTCTAGGATGGAGAGTTTCAGTTCTGGGGGAGTGATTGGTGTCTAGGACACAGTTTCAGTTCTGGGGGAGTGACTGGGGTCTACGACAGAGTGTTTCAGTTCTGGGGGAGTGATTGGGGTCTAGGACAGAGAGTTTCAGTTCTGGGGGAGTGATTGGGGTCTCGGACAGAATGTTTCAGTTCTGGGGGAGTGACTGGGGTCTAGGACAGCGTTTCAGTTCTGGGGAATGATTGGGGTCTAGGATGGAGAGTTTCAGTTCTGGGGGAGTGATTGGGGTCTAGGATTGAGTGTTTCAGTTCTGGCGGAGTGATTGGGGTCTAGGATGGAGAGTTTCAGTTCTGGGGGAGTGATTGGGGTCTCGGACAGAGAGCTTCAGTTCTGTGGGATGACTGGGGTCTAGGACAGAGAGTTGCAGTTCTGGGGGAGTGATTGGGGTCTAGGACAGAGTTTCAGTTCTGGGGGAGTGATTGGGGCCTAGGACAGAGTGTTTCAGTTCTGGGGGAGTGATTGGGGTCTAGGATGGAGAGTTTCAGTTCTGGGGGAGTGACTGGGGTCTCGGACAGAGAGTTGCAGTTCTGGGGGAATGATTGGGGACCCGGACTGAGAGTTTCAGTTCTGGGGGAGTGACTGGGGTCTAGGACAGAGTTTCAGTTCTGGGGGAGTGACTGGGGTCTAGGACAGAGTGTTTCAGTTCTGGGGGAGTGATTGGGGTCTAGGACAGAGTTTCAGTTCTGGGGGAGTGATTGGGGTCTAGGATGGAGAGTTTCAGTTCTGGGGGAGTGATTGGGGTCTAGGACAGAGAGTTTCAGTTCTGGGGGAGTGATTGGGGTCTAGGATGGAGAGTTTCAGTTCTGGGGGAATGATTGGGGTCTAGGACAGAGTTTCAGTTTTGGGGGAATGATTGGGGTCTAGGACAGAGAGTTTCAGTTCTGGGGGAGTGATTGGGGTCTAGGACAGAGTTTCAGTTCTGGGGGAGTGATTGGGGCCTAGGACAGAGAGTTTCAGTTCTGGGGGAGTGATTGGGGTCTCGGACAGAGAGTTTCAGTTCTGGGGGAGTGATTGGGGTCTAGGACAGAGTGTTTCAGTTCTGGGGGAGTGATTGGGGTCTAGGACAGAGTTTCAGTTCTGGGGGAGTGATTGGGGCCTAGGACAGAGAGTTTCAGTTCTGGGGGAGTGATTGGGGTCTAGGACAGAGAGTTTCAGTTCTGGGGGAGTGATTGGGGTCTAGGATGGAGAGTTTCAGTTCTGGGGGAGTGATTGGGGTCTCGGACAGAGAGTTTCAGTTCGGGGGGAGTGATTGGGGTCTAGGACAGAGAGTTTCAGTTCTGGGGGAGTGATTGGGGTCTAGGACAGAGTTTCAGTTCTGGGGGAGTGATTGGGGCCTAGGACAGAGTGTTTCAGTTCTGGGGGAGTGATTGGGGTCTAGGACAGAGTTTCAGTTCTGGGGGAGTGATTGGGGTCTAGGACGAGAGTTTCAGTTCTGGGGGAGTGATTGGGGTCTAGGACGAGAGTTTCAGTTCTGGGGGAGTGATTGGGGTTTCTGGGGAGGATGGGGTCAGAGAGTTTCAGTTCTTCTGGGGGGGGTTCAGTTCTGGGGTGATTGGGGTCTAGACAGAGGTTTCAGTTCTGGGGGAGTGATTGGGGTCTAGGACAGAGTTTCAGTTCTGGGGCTGGAGGTCAGTTCTGGGGAGTGATTGGGGTCTAGGATGGAGAGTTTCAGTTCTGGGGGAGTGATTGGGGTCTCGGACAGAGAGTTTCAGTTCTGGGGGATGACTGGGGTCTAGGACAGAGAGTTGTCAGTTCTGGGGGATGATTGGGGTCTAGGAAGAGTTTCAGTTCTGGGGGAGTGATTGGGGCTAGGACAGAGAGTTTCAGTTCTGGGGGAGTGATTGGGCTGATGAGAGGTCTGGACAGAGTTTCAGTTCTGGGGAGTGATTGGGGTCTACTAGGATGAGTTTCAGTTCTGGGGGAGTGATTGGGGTCTGAGAGTTTCAGTTCTGGGGAGTGATGGGGTCTAGGAGAGAGTTTCAGTTCTGGGGGAGTGATTGGGGTCTAGGACAGAGAGTTTCAGTTCTGGGGGAGTGATTGGGGTCTAGGACAGAGTGTTTCAGTTCTGGGGGAGTGATTGGGGTCTAGGACAGAATGTTTCAGTTCTGGGGGAGTGATTGGGGTCTCGGAAGGAGAGTTTCAGTTCTGGGGGAGTGATTGGGGTCTAGGACAGAGAGTTTCAGTTCTGGGGGAATGATTGGGGTCTAGGACAGAGAGTTTCAGTTCTGGGGAGTGATTGGGGTCTAGGATTGAGTGTTTCAGTTCTGGGGGAGTGATTGGGGTCTAGGATGGAGAGTTTCAGTTCTGGGGGAGTGATTGGGGTCTCGGACAGAGAGCTTCAGTTCTGTGGGATGACTGGGGTCTAGGACAGAGAGTTGCAGTTCTGGGGGAGTGATTGGGGTCTAGGACAGAGTTTCAGTTCTGGGGGAGTGATTGGGGCCTAGGACAGAGTGTTTCAGTTCTGGGGGAGTGATTGGGGTCTAGGATGGAGAGTTTCAGTTCTGGGGGAGTGACTGGGGTCTCGGACAGAGAGTTGCAGTTCTGGGGGAATGATTGGGGACCCGGACTGAGAGTTTCAGTTCTGGGGGAGTGATTGGGGTCTAGGACAGAGTTTCAGTTCTGGGGGAGTGATTGGGGCCGAGGACAGAGAGTTTCAGTTCTGGGGGAATGATTGGGGTCTAGGACAGAGTTTCAGTTCTGGGGGAATGATTGGGGTCTAGGATGGAGAGTTTCAGTTCTGGGGGAGTGACTGGGGTCTAGGACAGAGAGTTTCAGTTCTGGGGGAGTGATTGGGGTCTAGGATGGAGAGTTTCAGTTCTGGGGGAGTGATTGGGGTCTAGGACAGAGAGTTTCAGTTCTGGGGGAGTGATTGGGGTCTAGGACAGAGAGTTTCAGTTCTGGGGGAGTGATTGGGGTCTAGGACAGAGTTTCAGTTCTGGGGGAGTGATTGGGGTCTCGGACAGAGAGTTTCAGTTCTGGGGGATGACTGGGGTCTAGGACAGAGAGTTTCAGTTCTGGGGGAGTGATTGGGGTCTGGGACAGAGTTTCAGTTCTGGGGGAGTGATTGGGGCCTAGGACAGAGTGTTTCAGTTCTGGGGGAGTGATTGGGGTCTAGGATGGAGAGTTTCAGTTCTGGGGGAGTGATTGGGGTCTAGGATGGAGAGTTTCAGTTCTGGGGGAGTGATTGGGGTCTCGGACAGAGAGTTTCAGTTCTGGGGGAATGATTGGGGTCTAGGACAGAGAGTTTCAGTTCTGGGGGAGTGATTGGGGTCTAGGACAGAGTTTCAGTTCTGGGGGAGTGATTGGGGTCTAGGACAGAGTTTCAGTTCTGGGGGAGTGATTGGGGTCTAGGACAGAGTTTCAGTTCTGGGGGAGTGATTGGGGTCTAGGATGGAGAGTTTCAGTTCTGGGGGAGTGACTGGGGTCTCGGACAGAGAGTTGCAGTTCTGGGGGAATGATTGGGGACCCGGACTGAGAGTTTCAGTTCTGGGGGAGTGACTGGGGTCTAGGACACAGTTTCAGTTCTGGGGGAGTGACTGGGGTCTACGACAGAGTGTTTCAGTTCTGGGGGAGTGACTGGGGTCTAGGACAGAGTTTCAGTTCTGGGGGAGTGACTGGGGTCTAGGATGGAGAGTTTCAGTTCTGGGGGAGTGACTGGGGTCTTCGACAGAGTGTTTCAGTTCTGGGGGAGTGATTGGGGTCTACGACAGAATGTTTCAGTTCTGGGGGAGTGATTGGGGTCTCGGACAGAGTTTCAGTTCTGGGGAGTGATTGGGGTCTAGGACAGAGTTTCAGTTCTGGGGGAATGATTGGGGTCTAGGACAGAGAGTTTCAGTAATGGGGAGTGATTGGGGTCTAGGATTGAGTGTTTCAGTTCTGGCGGAGTGATTGGGGTCTAGGATGGAGAGTTTCAGTTCTGGGGGAGTGATTGGGGTCTCGGACAGAGAGCTTCAGTTCTGTGGGATGACTGGGGTCTAGGACAGAGAGTTGCAGTTCTGGGGGAGTGATTGGGGTCTAGGACAGAGTTTCAGTTCTGGGGGAGTGATTGGGGCCTAGGACAGAGTGTTTCAGTTCTGGGGGAGTGATTGGGGTCTAGGATGGAGAGTTTCAGTTCTGGGGGAGTGACTGGGGTCTCGGACAGAGAGTTGCAGTTCTGGGGGAATGATTGGGGACCCGGACTGAGAGTTTCAGTTCTGGGGGAGTGACTGGGGTCTAGGACACAGTTTCAGTTCTGGGGGAGTGACTGGGGTCTATGACAGAGTGTTTCAGTTCTGGGGGAGTGACTGGGGTCTAGGACAGAGTTTCAGTTCTGGGGGAATGATTGGGGTCTAGGACAGAGAGTTTCAGTTCTGGGGGAGTGATTGGGGTCTAGGACAGAGAGTTTCAGTTCTGGGGGAGTGATTGGGGTCTAGGATGGAGAGTTTCAGTTCTGGGGGAGTGACTGGGGTCTAGGACAGAGAGTTTCAGTTCTGGGGGAGTGATTGGGGTCTACGACAGAGAGTTTCAGTTCTGGGGGAATGATTGGGGTCTAGGTCAGAGTTTCCGTTCTGGGGGAGTGATTGGGGTCTCGGACAGAGAGTTTCAGTTCTGGGGGATGACTGGGGTCTAGAACAGAGAGTTTCAGTTCTGGGGGAGTGATTGGGGTCTAGGACAGAGTTTCAGTTCTGGGCGAGTGATTAGAGCCTAGGACAGAGTGTTTCAGTTCTGGGGGAGTGATTGGGGTCTAGGATGGAGAGTTTCAGTTCAGGGGGAGTGACTGGGGTCTAGGATGGAGAGTTTCAGTTCTGGGGGGATGACTGGGGTCTTGGACAGTTTTTCAGTTCTGGGGGAGTGATTGGGGTCTACGACAGAGAGTTTCAGTTCTGGGGGAATGATTGGGGTCTAGGTCAGAGTTTCAGTTCTGGAGGAGTGATTGGGGTCTCGGACAGAGAGTTTCAGTTCTGGGGGATGACTGGGGTCTAGGACAGAGAGTTTCAGTTCTGGGGGAGTGACTGGGGTCTAGGATGGAGAGTTTCAGTTCTGGGGGGATGACTGGGGTCTTGGACAGTTTTTCAGTTCTGGGGGAGTGATTGGGGTCTACGACAGAGAGTTTCAGTTCTGGGGGAATGATTGGGGTCCAGGTCAGAGTTTCAGTTCTGGGGGAGTGATTGGGGTCTCGGACAGAGAGTTTCAGTTCTGGGGGATGACTGGGGTCTAGGACAGAGTGTTTCAGTTCTGGGGGAGTGATTGGGGTCTAGGATGGAGAGTTTCAGTTCTGGGGGAGTGATTGGGGTCTCGGACAGAGAGCTTCAGTTCTGTGGGATGACTGGGGTCTAGGACAGAGAGTTGCAGTTCTGGGGGAGTGATTGGGGTCTAGGACAGAGTTTCAGTTCTGGGGGAGTGATTGGGGCCTAGGACAGAGAGTTGCAGTTCTGGGGGAATGATTGGGGACCCGGACTGAGAGTTTCAGTTCTGGGGGAGTGACTGGGGTCTAGGACACAGTTTCAGTTCTGGGGGAGTGACTGGGGTCTACGACAGAGTGTTTCAGTTCTGGGGGAGTGACTGGGGTCTAGGACAGAGTTTCAGTTCTGGGGAATGATTGGGGTCTAGGATGGAGAGTTTCAGTTCTGGGGGAGTGACTGGGGTCTTCGACAGAGTGTTTCAGTTCTGGGGGAGTGATTGGGGTCTACGACAGAATGTTTCAGTTCTGGGGGTGTGATTGGGGTCTCGGACAGAGTTTCAGTTCTGGGGAGTGATTGGGGTCTAGGACAGAGTTTCAGTTCTGGGGGAATGATTGGGGTCTAGGACAGAGAGTTTCAGTAATGGGGAGTGATTGGGGTCTAGGATTGAGTGTTTCAGTTCTGGCGGAGTGATTGGGGTCTAGGATGGAGAGTTTCAGTTCTGGGGGAGTGATTGGGGTCTCGGACAGAGAGCTTCAGTTCTGTGGGATGACTGGGGTCTAGGACAGAGAGTTGCAGTTCTGGGGGAGTGATTGGGGTCTAGGACAGAGTTTCAGTTCTGGGGGAGTGATTGGGGCCTAGGACAGAGTGTTTCAGTTCTGGGGGAGTGATTGGGGTCTAGGATGGAGAGTTTCAGTTCTGGGGGAGTGACTGGGGTCTCGGACAGAGAGTTGCAGTTCTGGGGGAATGATTGGGGACCCGGACTGAGAGTTTCAGTTCTGGGGGAGTGACTGGGGTCTCGGACAGAGTTTCAATTCTGGGGGAGTGATTGGGGCCTAGGACAGAGTGTTTCAGTTCTGGGGGAGTGATTGGGGTCCAGGACAGAGAGTTTCAGTTCTGTGGGAATGACTGGGGTCTAGGACAGAGAGTTTCAGTTCTGGGGGAGTGATTGGGGTCTAGGACAGAGAGTTTCAGTTCTGGGGGAGTGATTGGGGTCTAGGATGGAGAGTTTCAGTTCTGGGGGAGTGACTGGGGTCTAGGACAGAGAGTTTCAGTTCTGGGGGAGTGATTGGGGTCTACGACAGAGAGTTTCAGTTCTGGGGGAGTGATTGGGGTCTAGGACAGAGTTTCAGTTCTGGGGGAGTGATTGGGGTCTCGGACAGAGAGTTTCAGTTCTGTGGGATGACTGGGGTCTAGGACAGAGAGTTTCAGTTCTGGGGGAGTGATTGGGGTCTAGGACAGAGTTTCAGTTCTGGGGGAGTGATTGGGGCCTAGGACAGAGTGTTTCAGTTCTGGGGGAGTGATTGGGGTCTAGGATGGAGAGTTTCAGTTCTGGGGGAGTGACTGGGGTCTAGGATGGAGAGTTTCAGTTCTGGGGGGATGACTGGGGTCTTGGACAGTTTTTCAGTTCTGGGGGAGTGATTGGGGTCTACGACAGAGAGTTTCAGTTCTGGGGGAATGATTGGGGTCTAGGTCAGAGTGTCAGTTCTGGGGGAGTGATTGGGGTCTAGGACAGAGTTTCAGTTCTGGGGGAGTGATTGGGGCCTAGGACAGAGTGTTTCAGTTCTGGGGGAGTGATTGGGGTCTAGGATGGAGAGTTTCAGTTCTGGGGGAGTGACTGGGGTCTCGGACAGAGAGTTGCAGTTCTGGGGGAATGATTGGGGACCCGGACTGAGAGTTTCAGTTCTGGGGGAGTGACTGGGGTCTAGGACACAGTTTCAGTTCTGGGAGAGTGACTGGGGTCTACGACAGAGTGTTTCAGTTCTGGGGGAGTGACTGGGGTCTAGGACAGAGTTTCAGTTCTGGGGAATGATTGGGGTCTAGGATGGAGAGTTTCAGTTCTGGGGGAGTGACTGGGGTCTTCGACAGAGTGTTTCAGTTCTGGGGGAGTGATTGGGGTCTACGACAGAATGTTTCAGTTCTGGGGGTGTGATTGGGGTCTCGGACAGAGTTTCAGTTCTGGGGAGTGATTGGGGTCTAGGACAGAGTTTCAGTTCTGGGGGAATGATTGGGGTCTAGGACAGAGAGTTTCAGTAATGGGGAGTGATTGGGGTCTAGGATTGAGTGTTTCAGTTCTGGCGGAGTGATTGGGGTCTAGGATGGAGAGTTTCAGTTCTGGGGGAGTGATTGGGGTCTCGGACAGAGAGCTTCAGTTCTGTGGGATGACTGGGGTCTAGGACAGAGAGTTGCAGTTCTGGGGGAGTGATTGGGGTCTAGGACAGAGTTTCAGTTCTGGGGGAGTGATTGGGGCCTAGGACAGAGTGTTTCAGTTCTGGGGGAGTGATTGGGGTCTAGGATGGAGAGTTTCAGTTCTGGGGGAGTGACTGGGGTCTCGGACAGAGAGTTGCAGTTCTGGGGGAATGATTGGGGACCCGGACTGAGAGTTTCAGTTCTGGGGGAGTGACTGGGGTCTAGGACACAGTTTCAGTTCTGGGGGAGTGACTGGGGTCTACGACAGAGTGTTTCAGTTCTGGGGGAGTGACTGGGGTCTAGGACAGAGTTTCAGTTCTGGGGAATGATTGGGGTCCAGGATGGAGAGTTTCAGTTCTGGGGGAGTGACTTGGGTCTTCGACAGAGTGTTTCAGTTCTGGGGGAGTGATTGGGGTCTACGACAGAATGTTTCAGTTCTGGGGGAGTGATTGGGGTCTCGGACAGAGTTTCAGTTCTGGGGAGTGATTGGGGTCTAGGACAGAGTTTCAGTTCTGGGGGAATGATTGGGGTCTAGGACAGAGAGTTTCAGTAATGGGGAGTGATTGGGGTCTAGGATTGAGAGTTTCAGTTCTGGGGGAGTGATTGGGGTCTCGGACAGAGAGTTTCAGTTCTGGGGGATGACTGGGGTCTAGGACAGAGTGTTTCATTCTGGGGGAGTGATTGGGGTCTAGGATGGAGAGTTTCAGTTCTGGGGGAGTGATTGGGGTCTCGGACAGAGAGCTTCAGTTCTGTGGGATGACTGGGGTCTAGGACAGAGAGTTGCAGTTCTGGGGGAGTGATTGGGGTCTAGGACAGAGTTTCAGTTCTGGGGGAGTGATTGGGGCCTAGGACAGAGTGTTTCAGTTCTGGGGGAGTGATTGGGGTCTAAGATGGAGAGTTTCAGTTCTGGGGGAGTGATTGGTGTCTAGGACACAGTTTCAGTTCTGGGGGAGTGACTGGGGTCTACGACAGAGTGTTTCAGTTCTGGGGTAGTGATTGGGGTCTATGACAGAGTGTTTCAGTTCTGGGGGAGTGATTGGGGTCTATGACAGAATGTTTCAGTTCTGGGGGAGTGACTGGGGTCTAGGACAGCGTTTCAGTTCTGGGGAATGATTGGGGTCTAGGATGGAGAGTTTCAGTTCTGGGGGAGTGATTGGGGTCTAGGATTGAGAGTTTCAGTTCTGGGGAGTGATTGTGGCCTAGGATGGAGAGTTTCAGTTCTGGGGGAGTGTCTGGGGTCTAGGACAGAGTTTCAGTTCTGGGGGAGTGGTTGGGGTCTAGGACAGAGAGTTTCAGTTCTGGGGGAGTGATTGGGGTCTAGGACTGAGAGCTTCAGTTCTGGGGGAATGATTGGGTTCTAGGACAGAGTGTTTCAGTTCTGGGGTAGTGATTGGGGTCTACGACAGAATGTTTCAGTTCTGGGGGAGTGATTGGGGTCTCGGACAGAGTTTCAGTTCTGGGGAGTGATTGGGGCCTAGGACAGAGTGTTTCAGTTCTGGGGAGTGATTGGGGTCTAGGATGGAGAGTTTCAGTTCTGGGGGAATGATTGGGGTCTAGGACAGAGAGTTTCAGTAATGGGGAGTGATTGGGGTCTAGGATTGAGTGTTTCAGTTCTGGCGGAGTGATTGGGGTCTAGGATGGAGAGTTTCAGTTCTGGGGGAGTGATTGGGGTCTCGGACAGAGAGCTTCAGTTCTGTGGGATGACTGGGGTCTAGGACAGAGAGTTGCAGTTCTGGGGGAGTGATTGGGGTCTAGGACAGAGTTTCAGTTCTGGGGGAGTGATTGGGGCCTAGGACAGAGTGTTTCAGTTCTGGGGGAGTGATTGGGGTCTAGGATGGAGAGTTTCAGTTCTGGGGGAGTGACTGGGGTCTCGGACAGAGAGTTGCAGTTCTGGGGGAATGATTGGGGACCCGGACTGAGAGTTTCAGTTCTGGGGGAGTGACTGGGGTCTAGGACACAGTTTCAGTTCTGGGGGAGTGACTGGGGTCTACGACAGAGTGTTTCAGTTCTGGGGGAGTGATTGGGGTCTAGGACAGAGAGTTTCAGTTCTGGGGGAGTGATTGGGGTCTAGGACAGAGAGTTTCAGTTCTGGGGGAGTGATTGGGGTCTAGGACAGAGAGTTGCAGTTCTGGGGGAGTGATTGGGGTCTAGGACAGAATGTTTCAGTTCTGGGGAATGATTGGGGTCTCGGATGGAGAGTTTCAGTTCTGGGGGAGTGATTGGGGTCTAGGACAGAGAGTTTCAGTTCTGGGGGAGTGATTGGGGTCTAGGACAGAGAGTTTCAGTTCTGGGGGAGTGACTGGGGTCTACGACAGAATGTTTCAGTTCTGGGGGAGTGATTGGGGTCTAGGACAGAGTTTCAGTTCTGGGGGAGTGACTGGGGTCTAGGACAGAGTGTTTCAGTTCTGGGGGAGTGATTGGGGTCTAGGATGGAGAGTTTCAGTTCTGGGGGAGTGACTGGGGTCTCGGACAGAGAGTTGCAGTTCTGGGGGAATGATTGGGGACCCGGACTGAGAGTTTCAGTTCTGGGGGAGTGACTGGGGTCTAGGACACAGTTTCAGTTCTGGGGGAGTGACTGGGGTCTACGACAGAGTGTTTCAGTTCTGGGGGAGTGACTGGGGTCTAGGACAGAGTTTCAGTTCTGGGGAATGATTGGGGTCTAGGATGGAGAGTTTCAGTTCTGGGGGAGTGACTGGGGTCTTCGACAGAGTGTTTCAGTTCTGGGGGAGTGATTGGGGTCTACGACAGAATGTTTCAGTTCTGGGGGAGTGATTGGGGTCTCGGACAGAGTTTCAGTTCTGGGGAGTGATTGGGGTCTAGGACAGAGTTTCAGTTCTGGGGGAATGATTGGGGTCTAGGACAGAGAGTTTCAGTAATGGGGAGTGATTGGGGTCTAGGATTGAGTGTTTCAGTTCTGGCGGAGTGATTGGGGTCTAGGATGGAGAGTTTCAGTTCTGGGGGAGTGATTGGGGTCTCGGACAGAGAGCTTCAGTTCTGTGGGATGACTGGGGTCTAGGACAGAGAGTTGCAGTTCTGGGGGAGTGATTGGGGTCTAGGACAGAGTTTCAGTTCTGGGGGAGTGATTGGGGCCTAGGACAGAGTGTTTCAGTTCTGGGGGAGTGATTGGGGTCTAGGATGGAGAGTTTCAGTTCTGGGGGAGTGACTGGGGTCTCGGACAGAGAGTTGCAGTTCTGGGGGAATGATTGGGGACCCGGACTGAGAGTTTCAGTTCTGGGGGAGTGATTGGGGTCTAGGACAGAGTTTCAGTTCTGGGGGAGTGATTGGGGCCGAGGACAGAGAGTTTCAGTTCTGGGGGAATGATTGGGGTCTAGGACAGAGAGTTTCAGTTCTGGGGGGATGACTGGGGTCTAGGACAGAGAGTTTCAGTTCTGGGGGAGTGATTGGGGTCTAGGACAGAGTGTTTCAGTTCTGGGGGAGTGATTGGGGTCTAGGACAGAGAGTTTCAGTTCTGGGGGAGTGATTGGGGTCTAGGACAGAGTTTCAGTTCTGGGGGAATGATTGGGGTCTAGGACAGAGAGTTTCAGTTCTGGGGAGTGATTGGGGTCTAAGATGAGTTCTGGGGAGTGATTGGGGTCTGGATGAGTGTTTCAGTTCTGGGGAGTGATTGGGGTCTCGGATGGAGAGTTTCAGTTCTGGGGGAGTGATTGGGGTCTCGGACAGAGAGCTTCAGTTCTGTGGGATGACTGGGGTCTAGGACAGAGAGTTGCAGTTCTGGGGGAGTGATTGGGGTCTAGGACAGAGTTTCAGTTCTGGGGGAGTGATTGGGGCCTAGGACAGAGTGTTTCAGTTCTGGGGGAGTGATTGGGGTCTAGGATGGAGAGTTTCAGTTCTGGGGGAGTGACTGGGGTCTCGGACAGAGAGTTGCAGTTCTGGGGGAATGATTGGGGACCCGGACTGAGAGTTTCAGTTCTGGGGCAGTGACTGGGGTCTAGGATGGAGAGTTTCAGTTCTGGGGGAGTGACTGGGGTCTTCGACAGAGTGTTTCAGTTCTGGGGGAGTGACTGGGGTCTAGGACAGAGTTTCAGTTCTGGGGAATGATTGGGGTCTAGGATGGAGAGTTTCAGTTCTGGGGGAGTGACTGGGGTCTAGGACAGAGAGTTTCAGTTCTGGGGGAGTGATTGGGGTCTAGGACAGAGAGTTTCAGTTCTGGGGGAGTGATTGGGGTCTAGGACAGAGAGTTTCAGTTCTGGGGGAGTGATTGGGGTCTAGGACAGAGAGTTTCAGTTCTGGGGGAGTGATTGGGGTCTAGGATGGAGAGTTTCAGTTCTGGGGGAGTGATTGGGGTCTCGGACAGAGAGTTTCAGTTCTGGGGGAGTGACTGGGGTCTACGACAGAGTGTTTCAGTTCTGGGGGAGTGATTGGGGTCTAGGACAGAGTTTCAGTTCTGGGGGAGTGATTGGGGCCTAGGACAGAGTGTTTCAGTTCTGGGGGAGTGATTGGGGTCTAGGATGGAGAGTTTCAGTTCTGGGGGAGTGACTGGGGTCTAGGACAGAGAGTTTCAGTTCTGGGGGGATGACTGGGGTCTAGGACAGAGTGTTTCAGTTCTGGGGGAGTGATTGGGGTCTAGGACAGAGAGTTTCAGTTCTGGGGGAGTGATTGGGGTCTAGGACAGAGTTTCAGTTCTGGGGGAGTGATTGGGGCCTAGGACAGAGAGTTTCAGTTCTGGGGGAGTGACTGGGGTCTCGGACAGAGAGTTTCAGTTCTGGGGGAGTGATTGGGGTCTAGGATGGAGAGTTTCAGTTCTGGGGGAGTGATTGGGGTCTAGGACAGAGTTTCAGTTCTGGGGGAGTGATTGGGGTCGAGGACAGAGAGTTTCAGTTCTGGGGGAGTGATTGGGGTCTAGGACAGAGAGTTTCAGTTCTGTGGGATGACTGGGGTCTAGGACAGAGAGTTTCAGTTCTGGGGGATGATTGGGGTCTAGGACAGAGTGTTTCAGTTCTGGGGGAGTGATTGGGGTCTAGGATGGAGAGTTTCAGTTCTGGGGGAGTGATTGGGGTCTCGGACAGAGAGCTTCAGTTCTGTGGGATGACTGGGGTCTAGGACAGAGAGTTGCAGTTCTGGGGGAGTGATTGGGGTCTAGGACAGAGTTTCAGTTCTGGGGGAGTGATTGGGGCCTAGGACAGAGAGTTTCAGTTCTGGGGGAGTGACTGGGGTCTCGGACAGAGAGTTGCAGTTCTGGGGGAGTGACTGGGGTCTAGGACACAGTTTCAGTTCTGGGGGAGTGACTGGGGTCTACGACAGAGTGTTTCAGTTCTGGGGGAGTGACTGGGGTCTAGGACAGAGTTTCAGTTCTGGGGGAATGATTGGGGTCTAGGATGGAGAGTTTCAGTTCTGGGGGAGTGACTGGGGTCTTCGACAGAGTGTTTCAGTTCTGGGGGAGTGATTGGGGTCTACGACAGAATGTTTCAGTTCTGGGGGAGTGATTGGGGTCTCGGACAGAGTTTCAGTTCTGGGGGAGTGATTGGGGTCTAGGACAGAGTTTCAGTTCTGGGGGAATGATTGGGGTCTAGGACAGAGAGTTTCAGTAATGGGGAGTGATTGGGGTCTAGGATTGAGTGTTTCAGTTCTGGCGGAGTGATTGGGGTCTAGGATGGAGAGTTTCAGTTCTGGGGGAGTGATTGGGGTCTCGGACAGAGAGTTTCAGTTCTGGGGGAGTGATTGGGGTCTAGGACAGAGAGTTGCAGTTCTGGGGGAGTGATTGGGGTCTAGGACAGAGTTTCAGTTCTGGGGGAGTGATTGGGGTCTAGGATGGAGAGTTTCAGTTCTGGGGGAGTGATTGGGGTCTAGGAAGAGTTTCAGTTCTGGGGGAGTGATTGGGGTCTAGGACAGAGAGTTTCAGTTCTGGGGGAGTGATTGGGGTCTAGGACAGAGTTTCAGTTCTGGGGGAGTGATTGGGGTCTAGGACAGAGTGTTTCAGTTCTGGGGGAGTGATTGGGGTCTAGGACAGAGTTTCAGTTCTGGGGGAGTGATTGGGGTCTCGGACAGAGTTTCAGTTCTGGGGGAGTGATTGGGGCCTAGGACAGAGTGTTTCAGTTCTGGGGGAGTGATTGGGGTCTAGGATGGAGAGTTTCAGTTCTGGGGGAGTGATTGGGGTCTAGGACAGAGAGTTTCAGTTCTGGGGGAGTGATTGGGGTCTAGGACTGAGAGTTTCAGTTCTGGGGGAATGATTGGGGTCTAGGACAGAGTGTTTCAGTTCTGGGGGAGTGATTGGGGTCTAGGACAGAGAGTTTCAGTTCTGGGGGAGTGATTGGGGTCTAGGACAGAGAGTTTCAGTTCTGGGGGAGTGATTGGGGTCTAGGACAGAGTGTTTCAGTTCTGGGGGAGTGATTGGGGTCTAGGATGGAGAGTTTCAGTTCTGGGGGAATGATTGGGGTCTAGGACAGAGAGTTTCAGTTCTGGGGGAGTGATTGGGGTCTAGGATTGAGTGTTTCAGTTCTGGCGGAGTGATTGGGGTCTAGGATGGAGAGTTTCAGTTCTGGGGGAGTGATTGGGGTCTCGGACAGAGAGCTTCAGTTCTGTGGGATGACTGGGGTCTAGGACAGAGAGTTGCAGTTCTGTGGGATGACTGGGGTCTAGGACAGAGTTTCAGTTCTGGGGGAGTGATTGGGGCCTAGGACAGAGTGTTTCAGTTCTGGGGGAGTGATTGGGGTCTAGGATGGAGAGTTTCAGTTCTGGGGGAGTGACTGGGGTCTCGGACAGAGAGTTGCAGTTCTGGGGGAATGATTGGGGTCTAGGACTGAGAGTTTCAGTTCTGGGGGAGTGATTGGGGTCTAGGACAGAGTTTCAGTTCTGGGGGAGTGATTGGGGCCTAGGACAGAGTGTTTCAGTTCTGGGGGAGTGATTGGGGTCTAGGACAGAGTTTCAGTTCTGGGGGAGTGATTGGGGTCTAGGACAGAGAGTTTCAGTTCTGGGGGAGTGACTGGGGTCTTCGACAGAGTGTTTCAGTTCTGGGGGAGTGATTGGGGTCTACGACAGAATGTTTCAGTTCTGGGGGAGTGATTGGGGTCTCGGACAGAGTTTCAGTTCTGGGGAGTGATTGGGGTCTAGGACAGAGTTTCAGTTCTGGGGGAATGATTGGGGTCTAGGACAGAGAGTTTCAGTTCTGGGGGAGTGATTGGGGTCTAGGACAGAGAGTTTCAGTTCTGGGGGAGTGATTGGGGTCTAGGATGGAGAGTTTCAGTTCTGGGGGAGTGATTGGGGTCTAGGACAGAGAGTTTCAGTTCTGGGGGAGTGATTGGGGTCTAGGACAGAGAGTTTCAGTTCTGGGGGAGTGATTGGGGTCTAGGATGGAGAGTTTCAGTTCTGGGGGAGTGATTGGGGTCTCGGACAGAGAGTTTCAGTTCTGGGGGAGTGATTGGGGCCTAGGACAGAGAGTTTCAGTTCTGGGGGAGTGATTGGGGTCTAGGACAGAGTTTCAGTTCTGGGGGAGTGATTGGGGTCTAGGACAGAGTGTTTCAGTTCTGGGGGAGTGATTGGGGTCTAGGACAGAGTTTCAGTTCTGGGGGAGTGATTGGGGTCTAGGATGGAGAGTTTCAGTTCTGGGGGAGTGACTGGGGTCTCGGACAGAGAGTTTCAGTTCTGGGGGAGTGATTGGGGTCTAGGACAGAGAGTTTCAGTTCTGGGGGAGTGATTGGGGTCTAGGACAGAGAGTTTCAGTTCTGGGGAGTGACTGGGGTCTAGGACAGAGTTTCAGTTCTGGGGAGTGACTGGGGTCCAGGATTGAGAGTTTCAGTTCTGGGGGAGTGATTGGGGTCTAGGATGGAGAGTTTCAGTTCTGGGGGAGTGACTGGGGTCTAGGACAGAGAGTTTCAGTTCTGGGGGAGTGATTGGGGTCTAGGACAGAGTTTCAGTTCTGGGGGAGTGATTGGGGCCTAGGACAGAGAGTTTCAGTTCTGGGGGAGTGATTGGGGTCTAGGACAGAGAGTTTCAGTTCTGGGGGAGTGATTGGGGTCTAGGACAGAGTGTTTCAGTTCTGGGGGAGTGATTGGGGTCTAGGATGGAGAGTTTCAGTTCTGGGGGAGTGATTGGGGTCTCGGACAGAGAGTTTCAGTTCTGGGGGAGTGATTGGGGTCTCGGACAGAGAGTTTCAGTTCTGGGGGAGTGATTGGGGTCTAGGACAGAGTTTCAGTTCTGGGGGAGTGATTGGGGCCTAGGACAGAGTGTTTCAGTTCTGGGGGAGTGATTGGGGTCTAGGATGGAGAGTTTCAGTTCTGGGGGAGTGATTGGGGTCTACGGACAGAGAGTTTCAGTTCTGGGGGAGTGATTGGGGTCTAGGACAGAGAGTTTCAGTTCTGGGGAGTGATTGGGGTCTAGGACAGAGTTTCAGTTCTGGGGGAGTGATTGGGGTCTAGGACAGAGAGTTTCAGTTCTGGGGGAGTGATTGGGGTCTAGGACAGAGAGTTTCAGTTCTGGGGGAGTGATTGGGGTCTAGGATGGAGAGTTTCAGTTCTGGGGGAGTGATTGGGGTCTCGGACAGAGAGCTTCAGTTCTGTGGGATGACTGGGGTCTAGGACAGAGAGTTGCAGTTCTGGGGGAGTGATTGGGGTCTAGGACAGAGTTTCAGTTCTGGGGGAGTGATTGGGGTCTAGGACAGAGAGTTTCAGTTCTGGGGGAGTGATTGGGGTCTAGGATGGAGAGTTTCAGTTCTGGGGGAGTGATTGGGGTCTAGGACAGAGTTTCAGTTCTGGGGGAGTGATTGGGGCCTAGGACAGAGTGTTTCAGTTCTGGGGGAGTGATTGGGGTCTAGGACAGAGAGTTTCAGTTCTGGGGGAGTGATTGGGGTCTAGGAGATGTTTCAGTTCTGGGGGAGTGATTGGGGTCTAGGACGAGGTTTCAGTTCTGGGGAGTGATTGGGGTCTAGGATGGAGAGTTTCAGTTCTGGGGGAGTGACTGGGGTCTACGACAGAGAGTTTCAGTTCTGGGGAAATGATTAGGGTCTAGGATTGAGAGTTTCAGTTCTGGGAAAATGATTGGGGTCTAGGACAGAGAGTTTCAGTTCTGGGGGAGTGATTGGGGTCTAGGACAGAGAGTTTCAGTTCTGGGGGAGTGATTGGGGTCTAGGACTGAGAGTTTCAGTTCTGGGGGAATGATTGGGTTCTAGGACAGAGTGTTTCAGTTCTGGGGTAGTGATTGGGGTCTACGACAGAATGTTTCAGTTCTGGGGGAGTGATTGGGGTCTAGGACAGAGTTTCAGTTCTGGGGGAGTGATTGGGGCCTAGGACAGAGTGTTTCAGTTCTGGGGGAGTGATTGGGGTCTAGGATGGAGAGTTTCAGTTCTGGGGGATGATTGGGGTCTAGGACAGAGAGTTTCAGTTCTGGGGGAGTGATTGGGGCCTAGGACAGAGTGTTTCAGTTCTGGGGGAGTGATTGGGGTCTAGGATGGAGAGTTTCAGTTCTGGGGGAGTGATTGGGGTCTCGGACAGAGAGCTTCAGTTCTGTGGGATGACTGGGGTCTAGGACAGAGAGTTGCAGTTCTGGGGGAGTGATTGGGGTCTAGGACAGAGTTTCAGTTCTGGGGGAGTGATTGGGGCCTAGGACAGAGTGTTTCAGTTCTGGGGGAGTGATTGGGGTCTAGGATGGAGAGTTTCAGTTCTGGGGGAGTGACTGGGGTCTCGGACAGAGAGTTGCAGTTCTGGGGGAATGATTGGGGACCCGGACTGAGAGTTTCAGTTCTGGGGGAGTGACTGGGGTCTAGGACAGAGTTTCAGTTCTGGGGGAGTGACTGGGGTCTACGACAGAGTGTTTCAGTTCTGGGGGAGTGACTGGGGTCTAGGACAGAGTTTCAGTTCTGGGGGAGTGACTGGGGTCTAGGATGGAGAGTTTCAGTTCTGGGGGAGTGACTGGGGTCTTCGACAGAGTGTTTCAGTTCTGGGGGAGTGATTGGGGTCTACGACAGAATGTTTCAGTTCTGGGGGAGTGATTGGGGTCTAGGACAGAGTTTCAGTTCTGGGGGAGTGATTGGGGCCGAGGACAGAGAGTTTCAGTTCTGGGGGAATGATTGGGGTCTAGGACAGAGAGTTTCAGTAATGGGGAGTGATTGGGGTCTAGGATTGAGTGTTTCAGTTCTGGCGGAGTGATTGGGGTCTAGGATGGAGAGTTTCAGTTCTGGGGGAGTGATTGGGGTCTCGGACAGAGAGCTTCAGTTCTGTGGGATGACTGGGGTCTAGGACAGAGAGTTGCAGTTCTGGGGGAGTGATTGGGGTCTAGGACAGAGTTTCAGTTCTGGGGGAGTGATTGGGGCCTAGGACAGAGTGTTTCAGTTCTGGGGGAGTGATTGGGGTCTAGGATGGAGAGTTTCAGTTCTGGGGGAGTGACTGGGGTCTCGGACAGAGAGTTGCAGTTCTGGGGGAATGATTGGGGACCCGGACTGAGAGTTTCAGTTCTGGGGGAGTGACTGGGGTCTAGGACAGAGTTTCAGTTCTGGGGGAGTGACTGGGGTCTAGGACAGAGTGTTTCAGTTCTGGGGGAGTGATTGGGGTCTAGGACAGAGTTTCAGTTCTGGGGGAATGATTGGGGTCTAGGATGGAGAGTTTCAGTTCTGGGGGAGGATGGGATGATTGGGGTCTAGGACAGAGAGTTTCAGTTCTGGGGGAGTGATTGGGGTCTAGGATGGAGAGTTTCAGTTCTGGGGGAGTGACTGGGGTCTAGGACAGAGAGTTTCAGTTCTGGGGGAGTGATTGGGGTCTAGGACAGAGTGTTTCAGTTCTGGGGGAGTGATTGGGGTCTAGGATGGAGAGTTTCAGTTCTGGGGGAGTGATTGGGGTCTCGGACAGAGAGTTTCAGTTCTGGGGGAGTGACTGGGGTCTAGGACAGAGTGTTTCAGTTCTGGGGGAGTGATTGGGGTCTAGGACAGAGTTTCAGTTCTGGGGGAGTGATTGGGGCCTAGGACAGAGTGTTTCAGTTCTGGGGGAGTGATTGGGGTCTAGGATGGAGAGTTTCAGTTCTGGGGGAGTGATTGGGGTCTAGGACAGAGAGTTTCAGTTCTGGGGGAGTGACTGGGGTCTAGGACAGAGAGTTTCAGTTCTGGGGGAGTGATTGGGGTCTAGGACAGAGAGTTTCAGTTCTGGGGGAGTGATTGGGGTCTAGGACAGAGAGTTTCAGTTCTGGGGGAGTGATTGGGGTCTAGGACAGAGTTTCAGTTCTGGGGGAGTGATTGGGGTCTAGGACAGAGTGTTTCAGTTCTGGGGGAGTGATTGGGGTCTAGGATGGAGAGTTTCAGTTCTGGGGGAGTGATTGGGGTCTCGGACAGAGAGTTTCAGTTCTGGGGGAGTGATTGGGGTCTAGGACAGAGAGTTTCAGTTCTGGGGGAGTGATTGGGGTCTAGGACAGAGTTTCAGTTCTGGGGGAGTGATTGGGGCCTAGGACAGAGTGTTTCAGTTCTGGGGGAGTGATTGGGGTCTAGGACAGAGTGTTTCAGTTCTGGGGGAGTGATTGGGGTCTAGGATGGAGAGTTTCAGTTCTGGGGGATGACTGGGGTCTAGGACAGAGAGTTTCAGTTCTGGGGGAGTGACTGGGGTCTACGACAGAATGTTTCAGTTCTGGGGGAGTGATTGGGGTCTAGGACAGAGTTTCAGTTCTGGGGGAGTGATTGGGGTCTAGGACAGAGTTTCAGTTCTGGGGGAATGATTGGGGTCTAGGACAGAGAGTTTCAGTAATGGGGAGTGATTGGGGTCTAGGATTGAGTGTTTCAGTTCTGGCGGAGTGATTGGGGTCTAGGATGGAGAGTTTCAGTTCTGGGGGAGTGATTGGGGTCTCGGACAGAGAGCTTCAGTTCTGTGGGATGACTGGGGTCTAGGACAGAGAGTTGCAGTTCTGGGGGAGTGATTGGGGTCTAGGACAGAGTTTCAGTTCTGGGGGAGTGATTGGGGCCTAGGACAGAGTGTTTCAGTTCTGGGGGAGTGATTGGGGTCTAGGATGGAGAGTTTCAGTTCTGGGGGAGTGACTGGGGTCTCGGACAGAGAGTTGCAGTTCTGGGGGAATGATTGGGGACCCGGACTGAGAGTTTCAGTTCTGGGGGAGTGACTGGGGTCTAGGACAGAGTTTCAGTTCTGGGGGAGTGATTGGAGCCTAGGACAGAGTGTTTCAGTTCTGGGGGAGTGACTGGGGTCTAGGACAGAGTTTCAGTTCTGGGGAATGATTGGGGTCTAGGATGGAGAGTTTCAGTTCTGGGGGAGTGACTGGGGTCTAGGACCGAGTGTTTCAGTTCTGGGGGAGTGATTGGGGTCTAGGACAGAGTTTCAGTTCTGGGGGAGTGATTGGGGCCTAGGACAGAGAGTTTCAGTTCTGGGGGAGTGATTGGGGTCTAGGACAGAGAGTTTCAGTTCTGGGGGAGTGATTGGGGTCTAGGACAGAGTGTTTCAGTTCTGGGGGAGTGATTGGGGTCTAGGACAGAGAGTTTCAGTTCTGGGGGAGTGACTGGGGTCTAGGACAGAGAGTTTCAGTTCTGGGGGATGACTGGGGTCTAGGACAGAGAGTTTCAGTTCTGGGGGAGTGATTGGGGTCTAGGACAGAGAGTTTCAGTTCTGGGGGAGTGATTGGGGTCTAGGACAGAGAGCTTCAGTTCTGTGGGATGACTGGGGTCTAGGACAGAGAGTTTCAGTTCTGGGGGAGTGATTGGGGTCTAGGACAGAGTGTTTCAGTTCTGGGGAGTGATTGGGGTCTAGGATGGAGAGTTTCAGTTCTGGGGGAGTGATTGGGGTCTCGGACAGAGAGTTTCAGTTCTGGGGGAATGATTGGGGTCTAGGACAGAGAGTTTCAGTTCTGGGGGAGTGATTGGGGTCTAGGACAGAGTTTCAGTTCTGGGGGAGTGATTGGGGCCTAGGACAGAGAGTTTCAGTTCTGGGGGAGTGATTGGGGTCTAGGACAGAGAGTTTCAGTTCTGGGGGAGTGATTGGGGTCTAGGACAGAGAGTTTCAGTTCTGCAGGGAGTGACTGGGGTCTAGGACAGAGAGTTTCAGTTCTGGGGGAGTGACTGGGGTCTAGGACAGAGAGTTTCAGTTCTGGGGATGACTGGGGTCTAGGACAGAGAGTTGCAGTTCTGGGGGAGTGATTGGGGTCTAGGACAGAATGTTTCAGTTCTGGGGAATGATTGGGGTCTCGGATGGAGAGTTTCAGTTCTGGGGGAGTGATTGGGGTCTAGGATTGAGAGTTTCAGTTCTGGGGGAGTGATTGGGGTCTAGGATGGAGAGTTTCAGTTCTGGGGGAGTTATTGGGGTCTAGGTCAGAGTTTCAGTTCTGGGGAGTGACTGGGGTCTAGGACAGAGTTTCAGTTCTGGGGGAGTGATTGGGGTCTAGGACAGAGAGTTTCAGTTCTGGGGGAATGATTGGGGTCTAGGACAGAGTGTTTCAGTTCTGGGGGAGTGATTGGGGTCTAGGACAGAGAGTTTCAGTTCTGGGGGAGTGATTGGGGTCTCGGACAGAGTTTCAGTTCTGGGGGAGTGATTGGGGTCTAGGACAGAGTGTTTCAGTTCTGGGGGAGTGATTGGGGTCTAGGATGGAGAGTTTCAGTTCTGGGGGAGTGATTGGGGTCTAGGACAGAGAGTTTCAGTTCTGGGGGAGTGATTGGGGCCTAGGACAGAGTGTTTCAGTTCTGGGGGAGTGATTGGGGTCTAGGATGGAGAGTTTCAGTTCTGGGGGAGTGATTGGGGTCTAGGACAGAGAGTTTCAGTTCTGAGGGAGTGACTGGGGTCTAGGACAGAGAGTTTCAGTTCTGGGGGAGTGATTGGGGTCTAGGATTGAGAGTTTCAGTTCTGGGGAGTGATTGGGGTCTTGGATTGAGAGTTTCAGTTCTGGGGGAATGATTGAGTAGGCTGGTATGTGTTTTCTTTGGAGCAGAAGAGTTAGAAGAAGACCTGATACTAATATTCAACATTGGACAAGGGAAATACTAGAAAAGGTAGCTACCTCAGTAAAGGGGAAAAGAAGAGTCAAGGACACAGATTGATGGCAAGGTGATTAGAGGGAATCTCTGGCAGAACTTTGCAACCCATGGGGTGACTGGACAGTCGATTGCACTGCATAATATGGCAGTAACTACGTTAACGATCACAATCATGATGCACACAGATGAGAAGTGGAACAGCCAAGCATAGAAACCAACTAGGTAAATACAGGTTGATGGAATAAGTACAGATAAGAACTTGATGGTCAGCATACTGCTGATGGGCTGAAGGGTCTTATGTTCATCCTAGGAATATTGCAGTTTATCACATCTTTCTTCAGTGTCTCTCAGCGTTTGAGGATACAGCTGATGGGCTGAAGGGTCTGTGTGTGTTCGTTCGAGGAACATCATAGTTTAGAAACATAGAAACATAGAAAATAGGTGCAGGAGTAGGCCATTCGGCCCTTCGAGCCTGCACCACCATTTATTATGATCATGGCTGATCATCCAACTCAGAACCCTGCCCCAGCCTTCCCTCCATACCCCCTGACCCCTGTAGCCACAAGGGCCATATCTAACTCCCTCTTAAACATAGCCAATGAACTGGCCTCAACAGTTTGCTGTGGCAGAGAATTCCACAGATTCACCACTCTCTGTGTGAAGAAGTTTTTCCTAATCTCGGTCCTAAAGGGCTTCCCCTCTATCCTCAAACTGTGACCCCTCGTTCTGGACTTCCCCAACATCGGGAACAATCTTCCCGCATCTAGCCTGTCCAATCCCTTTAGGATCTTATACGTTTCAATCAGATCCCCCCTCAATCTTCTAAATTCCAACGAGTACAAGCCCAGTTCATCCAGTCTTTCTTCATATGAAAGACCTGCCATCCCAGGAATCAATCTGGTGAACCTTCTTTGTACTCCCTCTATGGCAAAGATGTCTTTCCTCAGATTAGGGGACCAAAACTGCACACAATACTCCAGGTGTGGTCTCACCATGCCCTTGTACAACTGCAGTAGTACCTCCCTGCTCCTGTACTCGAATCCTCTCGCTACAAATGCAAGCATACCGTTCGCCTTTTTCACTGCCTGCTGTACCTGCATGCCCACTTTCAATGACTGGTGTATAATGACACCCAGGTCTCGTTGCATCTTCCCTTTTCCTAATCGGCCACCATTCAGATAATAATCTGTTTTCCTATTTTTGCCACCAAAGTGGATAACTTCACATTTATCCACATTAAATTGCATCTGCCATGAGTTTGCCCACTCACCCAACCTATCCAAGTCACCCTGCATCCTCTTAGCATCCTCCTCACTGCTAACACTGCCACCCAGCTTCGTGTCATCCGCAAACTTGGAGATGCTGCATTTACTTCCCTCATCCAAGTCATTAATATATATTGTAAACAACTGGGGTCCCAGCACTGAGCCTTGCGGTACCCCACTAGTTACCGCCTGCCATTCTGAAAAGGTCCCGTTTATTCCCACTCTTTGCTTCCTGTCTGCTAACCAATTCTCCACCCACACCAATACCTTACCCCCAATACCGTGTGCTTTAAGTTTGCACATTAATCTCCTGTGTGGGACCTTGTCAAAAGCCTTTTGAAAATCCAAATATACCACATCCACTGGTTCTCCCCTATCCACTCTACTCGTTACATCCTCAAAAAATTCTATGAGATTCGTCAGACATGATTTTCCTTTCACAAATCCATGCTGACTTTGTCCGATCATTTCACCGCTTTCCAAATGTGCTGTTATCACATCCTTGATAACTGACTCCAGCAGTTTCCCCACCACCGACGTTAGGCTAACCGGTCTATAATTCCCCGGTTTCTCTCTCCCTCCTTTTTTAAAAAGTGGGGTTACATTAGCCACCCTCCAATCCTCAGGAACTAGTCCAGAATCTAACGAGTTTTGAAGAATCATCACTAATGCATCCACTATTTCTTGGGCTACTTCCTTAAGCACTCTAGGATGCAGACCATCTGGCCCTGGGGATTTATCTGCCTTCAATCCCTTCAATTTACCTAACACCACTTCCCTACTAACATGTATTTCACTCAGTTCCTCCATCTTACTGGACCCTTTGTCCCTTACTATTTCTGGAAGATTATTTATGTCCTCCTTAGTGAAGACAGAACCAAAGTAATTATTCAATTGGTCTGCCATGTCCTTGCTCCCCATAATCAATTCACCTGTTTCTGTCTGCAGGGGACCTACATTTGTCTTTACTAGTCTTTTCCTTTTTACATATCTATAAAAGCTTTTACAGTCCGTTTTTATGTTCTCTGCCAGTTTTCTCTCATAATCTTTTATCCCCTTCCTAATTAAGCCCTTTGTCCTCCTCTGCTGAACTCTGAATTTCTCCCAGTCCTCAGGTGAGTCACTTTCTCTGGCTAATTTGTATGCTACTTCTTTGGAATTGATATTATCCCTAATTTCTCTTGTCAGCCACGGGTGCACTACCTTCCTTGATTTATTCTTTTATCACGCTTACAACTTTCAACTTTCTGCAGGAACAGCATCGAGAGTCTCCTGTCCAGCTGCATCATTGTGAGATACGGAAGCTGCAAGACATCGGACCGCAAGACCCTACAGAGAACAGTAAAAACTGAGAGGATCACTGAGGTCTCCCTCCCCCCTGTTTGGGATATTTACCGGGAGCATTGTTGACTCATCCCACAATCTCGCTGACCCACTACTGTCAGGAAGGAGCTTCAGGAGCATCAGGAGTAGGACTGTTAGACTGGGAAACAGCTCCTTCCCTCAGGCTGGGAGACATGAATACCTCGTCACCACCGAGGTCTCGTCACTAGGACAGAAAGCTGTTTACTGTTTACCTGTTCTGAGCACTTCACATGCATTTTGAATTATATTTTACAAACACCTTTGCGGTAATATAAAGTGAGATCGGGGCATGACTGCGCAAGTGTGTGGACGTCAGCCAGTGAGAGCAGCGAGGAGAGTTTAAAAAGGGACACCTTATAGAGTGGGCGTTGGAGCAGCGGGCACTGGAGTACAGGGAGACAGAGTAGGAAGGCTTTGGCTCAACGGGGCTGTGGCGATAATGGGTTGAGGCGAAGTAGTTTGCCTGTGTAGAACACAGACAGGAAGTATGTGTGTGAGGTCAGAGTTCTGTACTCGGTGTCAGACGTGGGAAGTCTGGGAGACTCCCAGCCTCCCGGACGACCACATCTGCGCCAGGTGCGTTGAGCTGCGGCTCCTTAGGGACCGGGTCAGGGAACTGGAGATGCAGCTCGATGACCTTCGTCTGGTCAAGGAAAGTGAGGAAGCAATAGAGAGGAACTATAGTCAGGTAGTCACACCGGGGCCTGCAGAGACAGATAAGTGAGTAACAGTCAGGAGAGGGAAGGGCAGGAGTCAGAGGCTAGAGAGTACCCCTGTGGCTGTCCCCCTTGACAATAAGTACTCCTGTTTGAGTACTGTTGGGGGAGACGGCCTACCTGGGGGAAGCAACAGTGGCCGTGCCTCTGGCACAGAGTCTGGTCCTGTGGCTCAGAAGGGTGGGGAAAGTAAGAGGATGGCAGCAGTGATTGGGGACTCTATAGTTAGGGGGTCAGACAGGTGATTCTGTGGACGCAGGAAAGAAGCACGGATGGTAGTTTGCCTCCCAGGGGCCAGGGGCCAGGGTCCGGGATGTTTCAGATCGCGCTCATGACATCCCGCAGTGGGAGGGAGAACAGCCAGAGGTCTTGGTACATATTGGTACTAATGACATAGGCAGGAAAAGGGAGGAGGTCCTGAAAACAGACTACAGGGAGTTAGGAAAGAAGTTGAGAAGCAGGAAGACAAAGGTAGTCACCTTGGGATTACTGCCTGTGCCACGTGACAGTGAGTATAGGAATAGAGTGAGGCGGAGGATAAATGTGTGGCTGAGGGATTGGAGCAGGAGGCAGAGATTCAGATTTCTGGATTATTAGGACCTCTTCTGGGGCAGGAGTGACCTGTACAAAAAAGATGGGTTGCACTTGAATCCCAGGGGGACCAATATCCTGGCCGGGAGGTTTGCGAAGGCTACTGGGGAGAGTTTAAAACAGAACTGCTGAGGGATGGGAACCGAACTGAAGAGACGGAGGAAGAGGAGGTTGGCTCACAAATAGAGAAAGCTTGGAGGCAGTGCGAGAGGGAGGATAGGCAGCTGATAGAGAAGGGATACGCTCAGACTGATGGTTTGAGGTGTGTCTACTTTAATGCAAGGAGAATTATGAACAAAGCAGATGAGCTTAGAGCGTGGATCAGTACTTGGAGCTATGATGTTGTGGCCATTACAGATACTTGGATGACTCAGGGGCAGGAATGGTTATATAGAGTGCCAGGCTTTAGATGTTTCAGAAAGGACAGGGAGGGAGGCAAAAGAGATGGGGGTGTGGCACTGCTGATCAGAGATAGTGTCACGGCTGCAGAAAAGGAAGAACTCATGGAGGGGTTGTCTACAGAGTCTCTGTGGGTGGAAGTTAGGAATAGGAAGGAGTCAATAACTCTACTGGGTGTGTTTTATAGACCACCCAATAGTAACAGGGACATCGAGGAGCAGATAGGGAGACAGATTCTGGAAAATTCTGTGTAATAATAACAGGGTTGTCGCGATGGGAGATTTTAATTTCCCAAATATTGATTGGCATGTGCCTAGAGCAAGGGGTTTAGATGGGGTGGAGTTTGTTGGGTGTGTTCACGAAGGTTTCCTGACACAATATGTAGATAAGCCAACTGGAGGAGAGGCTGTACTTGATCTGGTATGAGGAAATGAACCTGGTCAGCTGTCAGGTCTCTCAGTGGGAGAGCATTTTGGAGATAGTGATCACAATTCTATCTCCTTTACCATAGCATTGGTGAGGGATAGGAACAGACAAGTTAGGGAAATGTTTAATTGGAGTAAGGGGAAATATCAGGCTATCAGGCAGGAACTTGGAAGCATAAATTGGAAACAGATGTTCTCAGGGAAACATTCGGAAGAAATGTGGCAAATGTTCAGGGATATATTTGTGTGGCGTTCTGCATAGGTACATTCGAATGAGACAGGGAAAGGATGGTAGGGTACAGGAACTGTGGTGTACAAAGGCTGTTGTAAATCTAGTCAAGAAGAAAAGAAGAGCTTACGAAAGGTTCAGAAAACTAGGTAATGATAGAGATCTAGAAGATTATAAGGCTAGCAGGAAGGAGCTTAAGAGAGAAATTAGGGGAGCCAGAAAGAGCCATGAGAATGCCTTGGCAGACAGGATAAAGGAAAACCCCAAGGCATTCTACAAATAAGTGAAAATGTGAGAGAATAAGGACCAATCAAGTGTGACAGTGGAAAAGTGTGTATGGAACCAGAGGAGATAGCAGAGGTACTTAATGAGTACTTTGCTTCAGTATTCACTACGGAAAAGGATCTTGGCGATTGTAGGGATGACTTACAGTGGACTGCAAAGCTTGAGCATGTAGGTATTAAGGAAGAGGATATGCTGGAGCTTTTGGAAAGCATCAAGTTAGATAAGTCACTGGGACCGGACAAGATGTACTGTGGGAGGCGAGGGAGGAGATTGTTGAGCCTCTGGCAACGATCTTTGCATCATCAATGGGGACGGAGAGGTTCCAGAGGATTGGAGGGTTGCAGACGTTATTCCGTTACTCAAGAAGGGGAGAAGAGGTAGCCCAGGAAATTATAGACCAGTGAGTCCTACTTCAGTGGTTGGTAAGTTGGAGAAGATCCTGAGAGGCCGGATTTATGAACATTTGGAGAGGTATAATATGATTAGGTATAGTCAGCATGGCTTTGTGAAAGGCAAGTCGTGCCTTACGAGCCTGATTGAATTTTTTGAGGATGTGACTAAACACATTGATGAAGGTAGAGCAGTAGATGTAGTGTGTATGGATTTCAGCAAGGCATTTGACAAGGTACCCCATGCAAGGCTTATTGAGAAAGTAAGGAGGGATGGAATCCAAGGAGACATTGCTTTGTGGATCCAGAACTAGCTTGCCCACAGAAGGCAAAGAATGGTTGTAGACGGGTCATATTCTGCATGGAGGTCAGTGACCAGTGGTGTGCCTCAGGGATCTGTTCTGGGACCCCTACTCTTTGTGATTTTTATAAATGACCTGGATGAGGAAGTGGCAGGATGGGTTAGTAAATTTACTGATGACACAAGGGTTGGAGGTGTTGTGGATAGTGTGGAGGGCTGTCAGAGGTTACAGCGGGACATCGATAGGATGCAAAACTGGGCTGAGAAGTGGCAGATGGAGTTAAACCCAGATAAGTATGAGGTGGTTTATTTTGGTAGGTCAAATATGATGGCAGAATATAGTATTAATGGTAAGACTCTTGGCAGTGTGGAGGATCAGAGGGATCTTGGGGTCCGAGTCCATAGGACACTCAAAGCTGCTGCGCAGGTTGACTCTGTGGTTAAGAAGGCATACGGTGTATTGGCCTTCATCAATCGTGGGATTGAGTTTAGGAGTCGAGAGGTAATGTTGCAGCTATATAGGACCCTGGTCAGACCTCACTTGAGTATTGTGCTCAGTTCTGGTTGCCTTACTACAGGAAGGATGTGAAAACATAAGGGTGCAGAGGAGATTTACAAGGATGTTGCCTGGATTGGGGAGCATGCCTTATGAGAATAGGTTGAGTGAACTCGGCCTTTTCTCCTTGGAGTGACGGAGGATGAGAGGTGAGCTGATAGAGGTATATAAGATGATGAGAGGCTTTGATCGTGTGGATAGTCAGAGGCTTTTTCCCAGGGCTGAAATGGCTAACAGGAGAGGACACAGTTTTAAGGTGCTTGGAAGTAGGTACAGAGGAGATGTCAGGAGTAAGTTTTTTTTACGCAGAGAGAGGTGAGTGCGTGGAATGGGCTGCCAGCGATGGTAGTGGAGGGGATACGATAGGGTCTTTTAAGAGACTCCTGTATAGGTACATGGAGCTCAGAAAAATAGAGGGCTATGGGAAACCCTCGGTAATTTCTAAGGTAAGGACGTGTTCAGCACAGCTTTGTGGGCTGAAAGGCCTGTATTGTGCTGTAGGTTTTCTATGTTTCTAATGTGTTGGTTTATGTACTGTGCGCGATATATATTCTGCGCATGTCCAAGATATGGGAGCAGAATTAGTCCACTTGGCCCATCAAGTCTGCTCCGGCATTTTATCATGCTGATGCATTTTCCCTCTCAGCCCCAGTCTCCTGCCTTCTCCCTGTATCCCTCATACTCTGACTAATCAAGAATCTATTAAACTCTCCCTTAAATATACCCAATGACTTGGCCTCCACAGCCACCCTTGGCAACGAGTTCCACAGATTCACTAAATTCTGGCTCAAGAAATTCTTCCTCATCTGTGCCCCTCTATTCTGAGGTGTGACCTCTGGTCCTAGTTCAGTCCACCAGTACATGTACAGGCAGATGACAATAAACCTCAACTCACAATGCTATTGCAGTGGGACTTACCTTGGGAGGTGTGAGCAAAGATCCTAACAGTCGCTTCCTGAGTGTGGATGAGCTGATCTTTTCTTCTTCGTCGCTGGTGTGATGGACGTCCTTAACAAGGCTGATCTGGTGGATTGCCAGCTCCTGGAGGGCCTGGCGAAAAGAAGCAATGGAATTTCTGAAACAGACACAAAGCAAGTTGAAACACAGAGGGCAAAGGCAGAGAGTCGAGTAAATGGGAAGAAAACACACGTGGCTGGTGCCCTCGTCCTTTAAGCGGCAGAGGTAGTGAATCTAAAGCTCATGTGGCTGGTGAAACTCGTCCTTCAGGTAGCAAAGGCTGTGAATCTAAAGCACACAGGGCTGGTGAAACTCGGTCCTCTAAGAGGCAGAGGCTGTGAATCTCTAAAGCATACAGGGCTGGTGAAACTCGTCCTCTAAGTGGAAGAGGTTGTGAATCTAAAGCACACATGGCTGGTGAAACTCAGTCCTCTAAATGGCAAAGGTTGTGAATCTAAAGCACACACGGCTGGTTCCCTCGTCGTCCGGGTGGCAAAGGTTGTGAATCTAAAGCACACATGGCTGGTGAAACTCGGTCCTCTAAGTGGGAGAGGTTGTGAGGCTTATGGCTAATCCAAACACGGCCTCACGCAGTTAAGGATTGAAAAGACTAGATACAACACCTCCACCTTCTGTAACTGAGTAACTTCAGATAAATCCTGGCTCGGTTAAGTATTTAGGCAAATGCAGTTAGTACAAAGACTGGTGCAACTACAGCTCCTCAGGATGTTTTACAAGTTAAAAATTGTTTTCGGGCATGAGCTGTTATTCTGCATTTTACGTTTTCTTTCTTGTATACATTACGTTTGCCAGTCGTTTCCGGTTCACTGCCTCTCCACCCTTACGGGTCTCGTCACTGACAACAATACACTCCAGATCTGGGTCAGTGATCGCTGGTCCGTAGGGGTCTCGCAGGGAGCAGAGCTCATATTGTATGCCCGGATTCACATCCAACAGGAACGTCCTAACCTTGTCCACACGATCTTGGTACGGCTCGATTAGCTCCTTTAGATCTTTACCTGCAATAAATATTCTAAAATGTAGCGTCTGAGAATGATATTCAGAATCAAGTTTAATAAATAAACGCAAATACCAGGAAACCTGCAAATGCTGGAATTTCAAGCAACACACATAAAAATTGCTGGTGAATGCAGCAGGCCAGGCAGCATCTCTAGGAAGAGGTACAGTCAACATTTCAGGCCGAGATCCTTCGTCAGGACTAACTGAAAGAAGAGATAGTAAGAGATTTGAAAGTGGGAGTGAGAGGGGGAGATCTGAAATGACCGGAGAAGACAGGAGGGGGAGGGATGGAGCCAAGAGCTGGACAGCTGATTGGCAAAAGGGATATGAGAGGATCATGGGACGGGAGGCCTAGGGAGAAAGAAAGGGGAAGGGGGGAAGCCCAGAGGATGGGCAAGGATCTCTCCCATTTCACGCACATCTGCTCTCACCTCATCCTCCCGCCATCCCACTAGGAATAGGGTTCCCCTTGTACTCACCTACCACCCCACCAGCCTCCGGGTGCAACATATAATTCTCCATAACTTCCGCCACCTCCAATGGGATCCCACAACTAAGCACATCTTTCCCTCCCCCACTCTGCTTTCCGCAGGGATCGCTCCCTATGCGACTCCCTTGTCCATTCGTCCCCCCCATCTCTTCCTACCGATCTCCCTCCCAGCACTTATCCTTGTAAGCGGAACAAGTGCTACACATGCCCTTACACTTCCTTCCTTACCACCATTCAGGGCCCCAGATAGTCCTTCCAGGTGAGGCGACACTTCACCTGTGAGTCGACTGGGGTGATATACTGCGTCCGGTGCTCCCGATGTTGCCTTCTATATATTGGCGAGACCCGATGCAGACTGGGAGATCGTTTTGCTGAACACCTACGCTCTGTCCGCCAGAGAAAGCAGGATCTCCCAGTGGCCATTTTAATTTTAATTTTAATTCCACATCCCATTCCCATTCTGACATGTCTATCCACGGCCTCCTCTACTGTAAAGATGAAGACACACTCAGGTTGGAGGAACAACACCTTATATTCTGTCTGGGTAGCCTCCAACCTGATGCCATGAGCATTGACTTCTCTAACTTCCACTAATGCCCCACCTCCCCCTCGTACCCCATCTGTTATTTATCTATTTATTTATTTATTTATTTATTTATCTTTCTTTCTTTCTCTCTCTCTCTCTCTCCTTTTTCTCCCTCTGTCCCTCTGACTATACCCCTTGCCCATTCTCTGGGTTCCCCCCCCACCCCTTTTCCTTCTCCCTGGGCCTCCTGTCCCACGATCCTCTCCTATCCCTTTTGCTAATCACCCGTCCAGCTCTTGGCTCTATCCCTCCCCCTCCTGTCTTCTCCTATCATTTTGGATCTCCCCCTCCCCTCCCACTTTCAAATCTCTTACTATCTCTTCTTTCAGTTAGTCCTGACGAAGGGTCTCAGCACGAAACGTCGACTGTACCTCTTCCTAGAGATACTGCCTGGCCTGCTGCGTTCACCAGCAATTTTGATGTGTGTTGCTTAATAAATAGGTTTTGTAAATACACACACAGTGCGTATGAAAAGTTTGTTTTACAAGTGGAGGACCGGTGGACCACTCCTAATCTGTCCTCTACCCTTTTGACCTGGTTGGCATGGGTGACCCTACCAAGACACCAGCCAGTATAGCTCTCTGGGTCACTGAGGCGCAGAAACCTCAAAGCCATGACAAGGAACTAAGTTAAAAAATCCTTGTAAATTTTCTTTGTACTCTGTCGATCTTATTTACATCTTTCCTGGAGGCATACAATACTCCAAACTGCACACAATACTCCAGATTAAGCCTCACTTACAGAGCTACCCTCCCCCCCTTGGAGGTTTTCATGTTTTACAACATTGAATCACAGTGGAGTTAATTTGGCTTATTTGACACTGATCAACAGGGACTTTTGTGTCAAAGTGCAAACAAATTTCTGCAAATTGGTCTAAGTTGGTTGCAATACTTACTCACCCCCTTTAACTCAGTGTTTAGTTGGTGCACCTTTTGGCAGCAATTAGAGCCTTGAGTCTGTAAGGATAGGTCTCAATCCGCTTGCTAGAAAACAAATCTTCTCCCAAGTTGCAGTTCTCTTGCAGACTGCATCAGGGTTTCCTCCATGATTTCCCCATATTTTGCTGCATTCACTTTACCCTCTACCCTCACAAGCCTTCCAGGGCCTGCCGCAGTGAAGCATCCCCACAGCATGATGCAGCCACACCCATGCTTCACAGTAGGGATGCTGTGTTTTTGATGATGTGTGGTGTTTGGTTTACGCAACAAAACATTTACTCTGATGGCCAAAAAGCTCAATTTTGGTTTCCGAGTCTCCCACATGCCTTCTGGCAAACTAGCTGAGATTTCATGCGACTTTTCTTTTCAACAGTGGCTTTCTCTTTGCCACTCTCCCATAAAGCTGTGTCTGGTGAAGCACCCGGGCAACCGTTGTTGTATGTGCAGTCCATGTCAGCCACTGAAACTTGTAGCTCCTCCAGAGTTGTCATAGGTCTCTTGGTGGCCTCCCTCACTTGTCCCCTTCCATTTAACTAATTATGTGAATTCTAACACCAGTTGGCTGCACACTGATGATCTGGCATGTCATATTAAATGGGGTGAATACTTAAGCAATTAATTCTTTTGTGTTTTCTATCTGTAATTAATTTAGATCACTTCGTAGAGAACTGTTTTCACTTTGACACAAAAGAGTCTTTTTCTGTAGACCAGGGTCAAAAAAGCCAAATTAAATCCACCGTGATTCAATGTTGTAAAACACCAAAACATGAAAAATCCGGGGCGGGATGGGGGGAGGAATACTTTTTATAGGCATGTGTGTATATACAAACGTTTGTGTGTGTGTGTGTGTGTGTGTGTGTGTATATAGATAGATAGAGAGAGAGAGAATGAATACAGAATAATTAAATTAAATCAGTAGCGTAAAATATAAATAAAAAATTAGTGAGGTCGTGTTCATGGGTTCAATGTCCATTCAGAAATCGGATGACAGAGGGAAAGAAGCTGTTCCTGAATCGTTGAGTGTGTGTCTTCAGGATCCTGAACCTCCTCCCTGATGGCAGAGGGGAAGAAGCTATTCCTGAATCATTGAGTGTGTGTCTTCAGGCTCCTGTACCTCCTCCCTGATGGCAGAGGGGAAGAAGCTGTTCCTGAATCATTGAGTGTGTGTCTTCAGGCTCCTGTACCTCCTCCCTGATGGCAGAGGGGAAGAAGCTGTTCCTGAATCGTTGAGTGTGGGTCTTCAGGCTCCCGTACCTCCTCCCTGATGGCAGAGGGGAAGAAGCTATTCCTGAATCGTTGAGTGTGTGTCTTCAGACTCCTGTACCTCCTCCCTGATGGTAGCAATGAGTAGAGGGCACATCCTGGGTGATGGGGGTCCTTAGTGATGGATGCTGCCTTGTTGAGGCACTGCTCCTTGAAGATGTCCTGGGTCACTACGGAAGCTGGCGTCCATGATGGAGCGACGGATTTTACAGCTCTCTGCAGCTTACTTTGATCCCGTGCAGTAGACCCCTCCATACCAGATGGTGATGCAGCCAGTTAGAATGCTCTCCACAGTACATCTGTAGAAAGTTGCAAGCGTCTTTGGTGACGTACCAAATAGAGCTCTGACCGGCGGCCAATCTGTCGAGGAGGGGACTTCAATCAGGTCCACGGGCCGAGGATAAAAAGCAGGAACGGTTCGCGGCAGGGTAACAGAGCTCTGACCAGTGGCCAGTCAGTGTTTGTGATTGATTAGTAAGAGCAAATTGGAAAGCAGGGAAAGCGTAGAGGCCGCTATATCTGAGTGGACAGAGTCAGAGGGGTGATAGAAACCAAAGAAACTACAGCACAGGAACAGGACTTTTGGCCCTCCTTGGCTGTGCCGAACCATTTTCTGCCTAGTCCCACTGACCTGCACACGGACCATATCCCTCCATACACCTCCCATCCATGTATCTGTCCAATTTATTCTTAAATGTTAAAAA